>NW_024539626.1:0-142528 GCF_016647785.1 Suillus fuscotomentosus
TTTCTTTCATTCTTAGGTTGCTAAACTGGCTTCTTTCAGAAAGATCCTACAATCATGTCCCCTGTCAACCACCCCACCGTCATCGAGACGATCTGTAATTCCCTCTGGACCACTCATCTTCATGAAGCGCTCGACTTCGATGAGCTCGACAAGTTCGACGACCTATTCTCAATCGGGGGCACTGCGGTCCATAACACTCTACTAGAGTTCTAAGATGGTGTATATAAGTCAGTACAATTTTCACCAGCATCTTTGTCGGCAACAGAGTACAAAGCAATTCAGACCCACAATATGATCATCCGCGACACACCTACACTGCATGCTGCTTCGTTGTCTGTAAAGCAGAACATGATTGCTCTGGGGACGGCTTTGCATGCACGTTGATTATCACCTTCCTGATAGTAGTAGTACTACTAGATAATCTACTACTAGATAGATAATCAGTGTACCTCTGATAATTGTTGAATCTCTGGAATATATCCATTTTCTGCTAGACAAACTTTACTTTTGAAGCGAAAGTCCTAGCCACTCGCATAGCAGCATTACATACTCAGGTAAATAAAACTCCGCTCGACCAGCACTTGACGAGCACTTTCAAGTTTTAGATGTAGGTATCTATGGACTAGAGGAATTATTGTATCCCATTTCATCTATAATTGTAGGCATTTAATGTATCATTCTTACAGTATGGCCTGGTTGTCGTCAACTCGTGGCAAGTTCACTGAATACGCGCGCAAGGGCGTCTTCCATGTGTATCAGCTTTTCCATCAGGCATTTGACCCCAGTCTGACAAAGATTTAGCTTGTTTTACCTAATACACAATATTGAAAATATCTATCATAATTGCAGATCAAATGATTAAGGAATAGATAGGCAGCCTTCAGTGGAGGAATCCACCACCACTGACATAGTGCCAGGGTGCGAGAATAGGCTATCATGCCATACCTGACTGCTGAGTTTTGACAATACATGCCCGACTTTAGATAGGCAGCCTTACATAGAGCGGTTCTGATCAGATTCATCAAGTTTAGACTCAAGGCGCTACACTGGAGATTGCGGTCATTTCATAATCACATTCATTAGATTCACAGGCTTTACAACATCACTATAGAATATGACAAATTAACTAATTAGCACAAGCAGTGTTTCGTTCTCGCAGGGCAGCCCGTTTTTCCCGAATTTTGGATAATGCACTGTTTTGGCTGATACTTTGCTGCGAGCAGGAAGAATTTGGAAAAACCCGACTGTAGATGAGTTAATTCAGCGCTTCAAGATGTGAAATCTGTTACGGACCGAGTCCACCACGTCATCAGGTCAGTTACTTCCTGAATTTCATCAGGATCATCCAAGAGGTCAAGGATAGTATGGTAAAAATTCTCAGAGTCTGTGACAGTGTCGGTACGTGAAAACACTGAAGATGAACTCAGAGAAAACCGAACCTGAAGGAATGAGTGAGATAGGCATGTATTATCAAAATTCGAACACACCTGTGTAGCAATATACGCCAAGGACCCTTTAGTTACAGATTTCACGCCATGGAGATATGCATTACCGGAGCGCGTAGCTTTTGGCTCCTTGTCTACAGAGCTTGGAGACGTGAATACGTGTTTGAAACCCTGCCGAAAATATTATGTTGCGTTAGAATTTGATGGCTGATGGTGAACTCACGAAGATAAGTAAGTCGCTCCTCAGTAAACCCCTCCACGGATCTTCTGGATCATAGACGTACCCTGCATATAAAAACATGGGCCATTGGTCACCGCACACTGCCGTTTCACCGCTTTTAAGACTTTGTTTGGTCCTGGGTAGCGTTAACATTGTTAGGCTATTACAAACTCGAAATGCTCACTCTGCGTTGGATCAGTCAAGACCTGCAGGGCAGAGCAATGCGCCAGTGACTTCATGATTGAACCCGCGGTCAGACTTTATGTTGCGCGAGAGGGGCGGTATCACCGCCTGTCCTCTGGGTACAAGCCATTCGAGGACAGCGGATTTGAGAGTCTTCGTATCGTCGTCTCGCGCACCAGATGCTCCTTTGCCCATCTGCAAGAATGTGACTATCATAACAGCACAGAATTAAAGACCTACCAGTTCTCCTATGTGAATGACATCCTCCTCGTCACCATTTGTCAGGTGTTCTAGAAGACCAGGGTATGAGTCTATCAGTTCCATAAATACCCTGTGTTCTCGTCTAATACTAGTGTAAAAGAACGTCAAGGCACTGATGGCATGTGATCACTATACTCGTACTCACTCCGCCGGGTAATCCTCTATCGGGGAGTCTTGCAATTCTTGGAGTCGAAGTATGCCAGAAGTCAAAAGAGCAGGATAGTTACATAATGCAAATACCATCCGGCCAAAATGTCGCCCATGAAGAACAAGGGGATTCGAGGAGGTTCTGATTGAGAAAAGTCAGGAAGATAATGTCTCGACGTGAAAGACCACTTACGCCATTTTGCGCGGGCCCATGTAAAGCGCTGAGCCGCTACGCTTGCGCGAACTACCGCCAGCAGTGGAGTTATTCTCGTCGCCGCTCATACTACTACGTGGAAGGAACTAGGGTCAAATATAAGGAGCAAACGAGACACTTTATATACCTCCAAAGTCTTATAAAAAAAACCTTGACGGCATAATTGCCGAGGCGGAGAACAAATCGCGCCATCTTCGCGCCATCTTCCACGCCATCTTCACGCCATCTTCCGCGCCATCTCAATTGGATGGCCCACCGCCGTTCCTGCAATCTAAAAATTATAATCGTGGGGATACATAAGCCGAGACGGTTGCAGCAACTACCACCTACATCATGCACAACGACGCATCAGTTGGACCTGAGACGCCTCACTCACCCTCCCGGGAATGTTTACGACAATGCATCCACGTAGGAAGGAACGTCACGCTAAGGTGGGTCTTTTTCAGAGCGAGGTAGAAGTTAACAAACAAATCACGTTCACCTCGAGCTTCCATCTTTCATCACAGTGCTCTAATGTAGATGAGCCATCAACCAACACTGATTGCAAGTCAGTGACAACATGGCAAAGACTAACTCAGACAAGACTTATGGTGCAGGCAGTTCTATCAAAACAATCGATTAGTCCATAGAGGAACGCAGATGACAGGTGAGATCTCACATTTAAAGACTGTTAAGTGTACGATAAGTCTAACAAAATATTCACCTAGTCACGGACGAACCATATATGAGCAAATTGGAATATGAGTTGCGTCAAGTGAAGGAACAACTGAGAGATACGGAAAATCAGGTTGCGGCCCTTTCAGATAAGGTGATGACCTACAGGTATAGATGGCTTGAAAAATACTACCGCGCCGACAACCTCGAGCGCCATATGCCTTTTGACATCTACGTGCCTGTCCTTGGTCAGATTGCAGCAGGTGCTCCATCTCCCACTTACTCCTTGGAGTTCTTGGAGTATAATGAAGCGGGCAAAGTTTCCGGTGAGGAGCATGGTGAAGAAGAGCATCTTTGAACAATGATTTCTGAAATCAGCATGCATTACCGATAGTCGTACTTAGGA
This sequence comes from Suillus fuscotomentosus, assembly GCF_016647785.1. NCBI lineage: Eukaryota > Fungi > Basidiomycota > Agaricomycetes > Boletales > Suillaceae > Suillus > Suillus fuscotomentosus. Next base: position 3,531 of record NW_024539626.1, read on the forward strand.
ATTTGATTATACCTGAGGCCTGAACATTGGTAAACACGCGATCATTATGATCAACCGACATCAGGTTTTTTCAGAAGGCCAGACTTTAGCTAATCAATCTTGTCTTAGGATATGGGTACGTAGTATTTCCAAATCAGCGCTACTACTAAATGCTAAGATCTAAGGCACATCGATGGATGCAGAAAACTAGAGCGTAAGGTAAGGTACAGTAAGTGCCGTAGTGGGGAAGCGAAAGGAAAGAAAGAGACGAAAGAATAGGCATGACACTATATAGTGAACGACATATTCAAACTCAGTCGGAATCTAGCGCTCCGCTTCCAAATCGGTCATTGCCAGCTGAGTTTGAATATGTTGCATCCATTGCGTTATTCTGAGTGACTCAGGCTGGTCACAGTACATTCCTATCCCTATTCTCGCGCTATTTTGTATCCCAAGGGATGATTGATTGATGAAGGATGGGTTTGGGTTTGAGAAATGTCGGGTCCAGGCATACCCGTAGGGTCATTGTATTATATACAGTGTATGGCCACCAAGTGTGTACCGGCCCGGGATGGGTGTATTCCTGACGCGTAGTTACCATTTCGAGCGGAGCCACCGGCACCCCTCGGTGGCACATCATTATTACCAGGTTCAAGTTTTATTTCAATTGTTACTACTCGATATCGTACTGTTATAATTCGGACATATAAAACATAAACCATTAACTGCACTGGTCAGTCGTTGGGCATATAGTATGTGAGATTTATTTTCGCTATGGACATAATATTGACCCACACAGTGGCTGCAGTCTGATACATAATCATGTCCACTGCCAGTGGCAAACGCGCACTGGCAGCACCCAGTGATGATGAACCTGCCACGAAGCACGTCAGAATTAATCATGACGGTGAGTATAATGCACTTTTGTTAAGATTGTCATCCATGAGTATGTTCCCATGGGATAGGGAATTGGCGGACGCCAGTGTTATCACCTCTGTCGGACGAAGGCAGCTGGTGCATACTGGAACAATTCCTTACCACAGAAATGACATACCCTCAGATGGAAGAGGCTTTGTTATCGCACCTCGGCCCCCAATACTCAGCAGACGACTGGAAGGACGCCCGAGACGCCTTGTTCTCCGGTGATGGCAATGACAGTATTGCATTGGCGAATCTTCTGGCCTTGAAGGCCAGGTACATGCCTCAGGCCTCAGATGGTCCATCGAAAACGATGCATCCAGCGAAAGATTCTCCCGCAGGCGCCTTCGTGTTGAAGACGGATGGATACTCGTCAAGAACTCGAAACCATCGATTGCGTAGGCGATCCAACGTACGCGAAATAATATTATTGAATGATTTATTGTGCTAAAAAAAGTGTAGCCCTTCATCCTCGACGAAGCCGAGGAGGGTGACAATGAGGACAAGGACGAGGACGAGGAAGGGGATGGGGATGGGGATCATCGAGCGCGTAGGAGGCGAGCCAATGTACGTGAAACGCCCCTTTCTAAAAACTCTTACACTAAACCCGAAAATGTAGCCTTTTATCGATGACCAGGCAGGGGAAGATGAAGATGACAGTCTTTTCGACAATGAGACAGGGAGTGAAGATGGCATTATGAGATTGCAGAACGCGACATGCTTGACAGGACCATCGGCCAAGGACACATTGGCTGTAGCGATCGATAAAATCTTCGTCAAGTTCGGAGAGAAAAGCATCAGTTCTTCGAAAGGACGCCTTTCTTACAGGGCTGCTCGGTTCCCCGACACAAGTAAAAGTAGGACATATCTTCTTCATGTTCACAGTGCGTCTATTTTATGATCGTGTAACCTGTCACTCAGCACATCGTAGGAACTGCCACGCCATATATCGCGGAGCACCTAAGTAGCAAGGGATTTTCTGTTATCGTGTCAGCCTGGGTACCAGGTCAGCTGTACGTGGTTTCGGATAGCCCCAGGACCATTGCAGCTTCACTTCCGACTTCCTATAGTCTCTCCATGAAACAGTATCTTCTCATTTCGGATGAAGAATTTGGAGTGGTGAAATGTTCCAATCTCAAACTTCCAAACCCATCGTGGGTGAGGATCAAGCACGGTAAATATAAGGGTGACAGCTATGTGTTCGACTCAGAACAATCGACTGGTTTTGTGGTAGTCTTGATTCCTCCGCGAGAATTCCCATATTCAATGCCTCGTGGATCTAAGGCGCTCCTCGACCGATCTCGCCTTCCGAATGACAATAGAGTGTCTGACATCATTCATGACGAAAAGGTCGTAGGATGGTCATATAAAGGAGAACGGTACTATATGGGACTTTTACTCAAAATATTTTACCGTTCTCTCTTAGAACTCGTCGCCTCCCCTCACGCTGATGACATTCGACTGCATTTCCACTCCGGGTGGGACACATTATTTGTCAAGAAGTCTATTGCGTCATTTTCCATGCAGTTTTTGCGTGTAGGCAATGTGGTCAGAGTTCTCAGAGGCGAACTTTATTCGAAGATAGGAACGGTCGTGTCAACCGACTATATATTTGGTTCTGTGCACTTAGAACTTACCTTTGACGGCCATCGAAAAGAAATTGACCTGCGACTCGAGGACTTAGAGTGCGTCTTTCGGGTTGGGGACACAGTTCGAGTCATGGCAGGTTCTTACTTGGGCGTGGAAGGACACATCATTCAGATATTTGATGATATCTGCCACGTTTGTCAAGCGGTATCGAAGGAAGAGGTAGGTGTCTGATATACACCTTGTGATGCTGTCTGACATTCATTTCGAAGTTGCAAGTTTCGAAGTACTACTTAGAGTGCTGTTCATTGAATCACACGTTGCACCTACGGCTACCGATCCAGCAAAAATTTGAGCCTTTCCCCGACTGCGACTCGATACAAGTTGGCGACGAAATAAAAGTACTTGCAGGAGAGCACATGGGGAAATATGGGGTCGTAGAATGGTTTCCTGTGGGAGACACCCAATTGTGGTTCCGAGATGCGAACCCTATATTCACTGGAGACGATATCTCCAGACTGCCACTTATTAAAGTTACCGCGACCTTTGTTCAACAGACGCACATTGCGCAGACGATGAAATTTACGAGGGAGCGGGGTTATGATGTCAGACCTGGAGACTTCGTGAGTGTAGCTCGCGGGCCGAAGTATCAGACGAAAGGTGTTGTTCAAAGTGTCGACTTCCGGAAGGCTCATTTGACGCTGCTGTCTGAAGGCAATGCTTCTCTTGTAAGTTCCCTTCGACTGGATTTGAGCTATCTCTAATTTGTGACAGATTGACGTTCCAATTGGATTCGTCATGAAATTAAGCAATGCGGACTTGGATTCGTTGAAAGAGATCATTGGTCAAGAAGTATTTATTGTTGGAGGTGACCGGAAAGGCTTCCGAGCCACGCTATATGGTCTCGGGAGTGACCTTTGCACAGTTGCTGTGCATGGGCAGGCACGTATCACTTTGAAAAATCAAGACGTTGTTACCAGGTGAGAAACGAGCTAATTTTCATGTTGATTTGATTTAATGTTTACGACTGCTAAGTTATGGTATGAGGCTCAATGGTGCAATACTTGAAGCACCGGATCTAGCTTCATTCTGCGAGATGCGAAAAAGATCGTACTTGCCATCACCGCATCAAAGAAAAATTACGCCTCCTCCTGAACGATTTCCTCCCGCTAGCCGCACAGATTCCAGCCTGTCGTCACCTAACATGTGGACCACGTGGAACACCAGCGCCAAGGGTATCCATATCGCGGACAACCCTTCCTCGAGTGCCCATCCCAGCTTGTCAACATTTGACCCTTGGACTCTCAACGCCCAAGACATCCAAGATAACATTCGCACCAATTCTGAGGAACTCCGGGACAGTGGTGAGTCTTCAACGAAGGCAACACAATATCTATCTTATCTCATCACAGGCCCCCTACCTTGGTTGATGAGTCGAGAATTTTCTTCGACGTTCCTTAAGCATCACGCAGTGTTGAAAGTCTCCCCGAGCTTCATGGGTGGCAGGCTACACAAACAGTTTGTATTCACTGCCATTCCTGACCCATTCTGCGGCGCGAATGGACCTGCACCCACGGGCTGCATCTCAGCATTTTGTACATCTAACAGCGCAGGCGCCGCGCTTCAACACTACCATATCCCGGCTAAGGATCTCCATCTAGCTCCTCCACGCAAAAAAAACCAACGGTGCCTTGTTTTGGATGGTGATTCATGCGGTCAGATCGTAACTGTCGCGAAATGCAATGCTAAGAAAAATACCATTGATGTGATTACCGGTACGACTTTCTTCACTCTACGTTTCGATCAGATTTGTATGGTGGAACAGGGACATGATTTTCCGTGACTCTTAACTACTATTGATCTATAAACATACATCCCCTGGACTTTGTAATTTTCAGACGCTATCCGTTGATTCTGACACTACATTACCGATTCATGTAACGACAAAGCTATACGTTAATGTCTACTCTTAGCAGTACATGCATTCCCCTCTTTTATAGCATGATCTCGGTGTCGTTGTTCTTCAGAATAGTAGCAGATAGATTCATGAAGAATTCCTATTCGTCAGTACTCCGGACTCTATTTACTTTTGGCGTCAATATAGCTTCTGCGGAAGACAGTATCTGAATCCATCTCATGGATGCACAGATCACTATTGGTCCTGACCATCGTTTATGAGGACAGCAAATTTACTCATACTCTCTACCTCCGAGTTTATGTGTCTGCAAACAAGAACCGACTGAAGGAGAGAGCCTTGTGTGTGTATGAAGATTTAGCTCCGTGGCAGTAGTAACGATGCTGCAAATGTCGGGTGTTGCCGGCGGAGTTGAATTTAGAAAGTCAGTCAGTATATAAACCCTATACATTTGAGTTATTCTTGTTTTCGACCTTTTGCTATCCACTATGATGTTTAGTACGATGATGCCTTGATTAAATTAGAATATGCGAATGTGTTTGTTGTTGAACGTTGAGCACGGTCAAAGGAGTGCCACAATAATGTTACTATACTTTTCACGCCACACGACGCAAGATGGTGAGATACGATACACACACCCCCGTAATCAACATATCTGATGTACCCGGATTGATGAAGCTTGAAGACCACTACTCAATCGGCCGCGTAGGTCCTCAGATCTTGTGCAAATTGTATAAACGCAAACACGAGTATCACATCAATATGTGACAGACGTCAAGCAGTTTGCACCACATGCATGCTGGTTGCTAATCGTACGGCGGATGCGGGCACGGCGGTTGCTGGTCTCTAAGCGTATGAGCATACGGGGACGAGTGTAAACGAGAACACAAGGATACCTCTGCGAGGATAATAAATGGCAGGTACGCAGGCTCTTCCGAAGAATTTGTGAATATTGACTAAATTGAAGATCAGCCACCATTCTTTATTTGGAGGTAGCCAGCTTACCCATGTAACCGCAAGTGCTGGTGGCGCATTCCGCAACATACTCACCTCGACATATTCCTTCAGTTCTCTCAAATACCGCTGCTTCAACATAACTACCACCCCTGGCGCAAAGGCAAGATGGGTAGCGAAATAAATGCGCCTTGCGGTAAGTAGCGAATTGTGAAGGGTGGATCTTATTTCCATATTCGTCGTTCGGCCTTAAATTCGAGTGTACATGTGAGTCTACAAATGTTTTATATGAGGGCGATGTGTTTACCATTGATATGTGGCCAGTTCTCCCGTTTGCCCGTGGTAATGCAGTATACCATGGCGTGCTATTAAGATTTTCACCAACATGCTGACGACTTTAGGGTTGACTTTAGGGTCGACTTGGAATTCCGGGGGTTCGAGATCTGAGCATGTAGAACATGGGGAGGATGGTGCGGACATCTCAGGGCGCATAGATGGAAGACTCATGTCAGATTTCAAGTGTTATATACATCTGCGGCGATTTACATTTGTCACAGCACATGAAAATATGGCAATGATCGCATACGGTAATTATCGCTCCATCGCAATTATGGCATTGCTTAATTTCGTGCCATCGCAATTAGCACGCCTTAGCTATAAGCACACCATCCCATCCGCTTTCAGAATTTGTCCGATCTATTCTCTTGCTTTCATTCCCTCGTGTCATCTTTCGGTTATACCTGCGTTTGCAAGCGAACGTTCACGGCCCAGAATTACTTCAGCCTACACCAGCATTCATGCCCCCAGACGAAAAAATGTCTGTCGTCGGCAATATCATCAATGAAGGAGTTTGCAAGCCGCAGGAAAAGGTCTCGCGTCTCGAATGATGCGGCTGCTCCGGTGGAGCTGGCCAGAGCGCCTGATATAGAGTCTCACGCTTCAATGTTGAATGTTCAAGATATTCCTCTGCCTAACGCGTCCCTTGCTCCTGCCCATGTAGGCATGGACATTGACGAAGACATGTGTTTGGCACAGCGTAGACCGAGACGTCAAAACTGTCTCATGCCCAAGAGATTTAGAGATGTACTGCCTCAGCCTCCACCTACTGTGCCTGTGGAGGTGCGGGACCAGCCTCCGGAATCTGTTGGTTCTGTTGTCACATCTGACGAACGCTCTGCTTCACCCGTGCGCACTGTATTTCGTACTCCCCCAAATATTTTTGGGCTCGTGCGTCAATATTTCTCTTCGAAACTGCCATCCCACGATCCGGAGGAGGTCATCACTATGGCAGACCTCTCATTTATTCCAGGCAGCCCTCACATCCTCGAAGATGCCCACACACCTGCTCCTTCGAGCCACATCTCTCAATATCACCCCTATCCCAATCGTGCATCATTCCAACTTGGGGACTGGTATTGGAACCAGGGTGTGCAGAAGTCACAAGGAGACTTTGCAAAACTGATAGAGATCGTGGGCGACAGCACATTCCAGGCCGCTGACATGAGCTCCACCCAATGGAAGAAAATCAACTGTAAATTAGGTGCCAATGAGTATGATGAAGGAGATGGAGAGGAATGGGAGGATGAGGACGCCGGATGGCAGAGCACACCAGTTTCCATCCAGGTTCCTTTTTCTCGCACCACTGACACGCCAGGCCCTCAGCTCTACCAAGCCGCAAATTTGTACCATCATTCCATCGTAGCTGTTATGCGAGAGAAGCTTGCGAACGCTCGAGATGACGCTCTTTTTCACTACGAGCCATATCACCTGCATTGGACGCCTCCGCACATGGACGGTGAAGTCCCAATCTATGGAGATTTGTACACGTCCTGGGCCTTCTATGAGGCCCATAGTCAACTCCAAGAATTGCCGGGGGATCCTGACTGTGATTTACCTCGAGTGGTGGCTGCACTAATGTTCTGGTCTGACGCCACACAACTCACTTCGTTTGGTAATGCGAAACTATGGCCTACTTACATGTACTTTGGCAATGAATCGAAGTATCGTCGGTGCAAACCGTCGTGCAATTTAAGCAACCATGTTGCCTACTTCGAGATGGTACGTGTACCGAATCTTATTCACTTTCTTCAACACCTGACCTTGCGGTACCAGCTCCCAGATGCATTTAAGGACTTTACTGGTGGAACCGGCGAAGGTGCCACTCACTGTCATCGTGAATTATTTCACGAGCAGTGGAAGATCCTGCTAGACGACGAGTTTCTGAAGGCCTATGAACACGGAATAGTCATTCGTTGTTGCGACGGCGTTACACGTCGGTTCTACCCTCGGATCTTCACTTACTCGGCTGACTATCCCAAGAAGTGCGTGAAATCATATTACGGATTGAAATCTGTTGATGCTAATCTTATCAAGAGTTCTCATTGCCACAGTTCGAAACCTGGGAAGTTGTCCTTGTCCTCGCTGCCTCATACCGAAGGATCGCATACAGAATATGGGAATGTCTCGAGATAGACAACAACGCAAGACTCTGGCACGCGATGATCAGAAACGAGGCACTATGGTTAGCGAGGCGCGGACATTGATTTATGAGAAGAATCTAACGGTTGGCGGTGCAGCAGTGGAACGTATTCTCAAACCACAGTCCTGGGTGCCGACCTCAGTGAGATTTGAACTTTGATAACCTACATAGCTAACCATCCCCTAGAATGCCTTCTCGGATCGCCTAGGTCATTTAGGATTTAATATCTTTCATGCCCTTGTTGTAGATCTCTTACATGAATTCGAGATCGGGGTCTGGAAGATGCTGTTCATTCACCTGCTGCGAATTCTTGTGGCACAAGATAAGGGTCTTATCCATCAATTGGACCAAAGGTATGTCGCATAGGTATGCGTAGCTCGTACCATTCCGCTAATCTTTGTTATCAGATATAGACAAACTCCAACATTTGGCGCGGCCACCATTCGAAAGTTCTCGGCCAATTCTTCGGAGATGAAATGCATGGCTGCTCGCAACTTTGAAGATCTCCTCCAGGTATGTGCTTTTCCCGCCATTAAAGTCAGATAGGCCACTGACGCGATTTGTAGTGCTCTATTCCTGTCTTCGATGGCCTTCTTCCCGAGCCGCACAATCAGATTGTTCTTAAGTTGCTGTATACCATGGCTCATTGGCATGGCCTAGCAAAGCTTCGGATGCATTCTGAGCTGACGCTCGAGATTATGGACCAATTGACATCAGTCCTCGGCCACCAGTTTCGCCAATTCAAGGCTACAGTTTGCGCTGCCTATGAGATGCACGAGCTGCGCCAAGAGGTCGAGGCTCGGTCCCGACGCCAGACAAAGAAGGTGGCGAAACAGAAGGCCGGGCACAAAGGCAAACAAACTGTTCCCTTCGTAGAGCAAGGCGAGGCAGATGAGTCGCAAGTATTGACTCAAAATTTAAAGCAAAATAAAGTATTCAATTTTCAAACATACAAGTTCCATGCACTGGGAGACTATGTGTCTACGATTCGCTTGTATGGCACGTCTGATTCGTATAGCACAGAACCGGTAGGTCCTCCAGCATCCATCATTGAAACTCGTGCATTGAATTATTTTCCAGGGTGAACTCGAACACCGCTCTCCTAAGGCGAGATATTGTCGTACCGATCACAAATCCTTTGTGAAACAACTAACTCGGATCGAACACTGTCAGGCTCGCATTCGTCGCATTGGTGATAACATTACTCATCACCCCCACATCGAAATTTCCGAGTTAGCAAAAAGCCCTCACGTCCATCACCACATTGGTCTAACACAAAAGAAACCCATACACATTGGATCGTACTTGGTCAACCACCAAGGTGATCCGGCTATCACGGTTGGTCTAATATTCTTTCGTTGAGACACTTTTAACATGCTCGCGAAGAACTTCGTTTCCAGATTGAAGAGTCATTTATTGCGCCGAATCAACACATCACAAGGTGTTCCAGGGATCAGAGATGAACACGATATCAATAAAATTATACTGAAGGATGATTGGATGTATCAGCACAACATTGCTAGGTTCAACTACACGACCTACAATGTTCATAGGGCCCAAGATGTTATTAATCCAAGGACTTCACATTGCAATGTTATGGTGCTCCACTCCGACAACACCATGGGGTGCAAAGGGCACAGATATATCTACGGTAATGTACTGGGCGTATATCACGTCAATGTGATATTTATTGGACACGGTATGGTCGACTACACCCCAATTTGGATGGAGTTTCTGTGGATTCGTTGGTACGAGTCCATGGACCAGTACTCCACCTGGGAGACCTCGACCCTAGATCGAGTACACTTTCCGCCCCTGGTGGACGAGCACTCATTCGACTTTCTTGATCCCGCAGATGTCCTCCGGGGCTGTCACATCATACCTCGTTTTGCCCGTGGCAGAAGACACGACGACGGATTGGGTTTGTTGGCATGTGCGGGGGACAAGGGGGACTGGCATGAGTACTATATCAATCGGTAAGTTAGTTGCACCACATCATCAATCAGCGGTATTGAGTTCATTTGGTCAGGTTTGTAGATCGCGATATGCTTATGCGCTACCACTTTGGGCTTGGTGTTGGACACGTGTACTCTCACCATCGTGATGCGCAGACTGATCTCCAGCGAGATGAAAGTACAGTACAGTCTGCGTTCTCTCATGCCGGATTCGATGATGCTGATAAAGGCACAAACGAAGGGGCACATGATGGTGAAATTGGAGAGGATGATAGTAGTGAAGATGACGATGAAGATTATGATACTGCAGTGGTGGATCACGCTGAACAGTACTTTAGCGGTAGCTGTGAATCGCTACTAGAGGAATATGACGAAATGTACGAGAGCGAAGTAGAGCTAGATTATGAGAATTAGATAAGAGGCCGTACTTTTTGTAATAGTGAACGTAATGGCCGTCGCTGCGTGTATTACTACTCTTGGCACCGCGATGGCGTGAACATATTTCGGTTCGATTTTGTCTCAAATTAGAGTTTTACAGTGGTATGTACATGTAATAACTAGATGGCGCATTGAGTGCATACTGATTGGGTTCGTCAGGACTACCCCCAAAGAAAACGACTTGATGGCACGCTAACCCGGACCAGGCCTCTCAGAATCCACTTTAAAAGCTGCTTCAGTGCTTTTCCCCCACTCAGTTCACGAATATCTTCATCTTTGCATTTTACTTCTAATCATCCTATGAATCCGGCCATCACAGAGGTCTATTGCTTCGTCTTCGATGAGGCTCTCAAAGTGATCATGCCGCGTTATGTCAGTTTTCGTACCTTCACAATTCTCTAAACCGAAGTTAATCGATTTTTTAGTTTGATTTCGACAAAACCACTGACTACGATTTTGTTGGCTACATCGCGGTAGGGATCATCGCCAAGCTATTTCCTCTATATGTAAGCATTTGTATTTCTGACGAATGTATGTCGTCTCATTTCGCCGCAGTGCCCAACGACATCCCATCAGACTGTACGTGGTTGATTTTGCATGACAGTCATATACTTATTTCCTCCTAGTTGCGTCCATGCATAAATCAATGTGCATACATATACACGTCAATCGATCACTTTGCGGTGTTCGAGATCCAACAGAGCAAGACTGTACCTGTGTATATCATACCTGCAAGTTGAAAATCCACTTTGCCACGCCTTCCCACTGATCTGATTTGTAGGATGACCTTGTCGGGCCTTTGCATCTCCCTATGCACAACACGGTTATAGGCTTGGACGGCAAGTCCTATATGGTATACAACTGCGTAAGTCCAACTTGCCATTTTACGGGTATCTCACATATCAATATACCATAGGCGGGCCCAGATGTTCTCCGTCTCGCGCGTCATCCAAAAGGTTACTACCCGTGGTCCGGCATCGACATTGCATCGCTCGTGAACATGTCAGATTCAGGTGGTAGTGTCGATTTCAATCATCTTCCCCCCTTTGTTTCCGAAGACACATCCCTTGCCCACGACAAACCCCAAATTATGATATTGGAAGGCCTCACGAACCAATGATCACAAGGAGGTCCATCAAACGTTTCGACTATCCCAGGTTCCTGGGTCACCAATTCGGCGAACGTGATCTCTGAGGATGTTGTCAGCACGCAACAATCTCAAACAGCTCAAAAAACTGTCGTCGTGCCCAAGAAAAAGAAGAAGGCCCAAGAAAAAGACAACCTGAAGTGGATCCAGCAATTCCCCAATTGGAATAAGGCCCTTGCTTATACCCGGGCCCTACTGCGATTGGCAGTGTGTCGCGGCAATGTTGGCAACCCCTACGACCTCCTGCATCAACCTGTCGCCAGGGCCAAACTTTTGCAGAATGTCTGGCCTCAGGCCCTCTGTACTGCTAACATACGCCCTGATCAATTGGAATCAGGTGGGAGCTCAAGTCCTTCGCTACTTGTATATACGCTCACCCCTTTTTAGTTAACTCACCTACCACCAACAAACATTTGACTCATGCTGAGATCTTGGTCTTTGTACGTGTCATCCTTGTTTTCAATCTACATGCTTATCTTCAAATAGATCAAATCTTGGTTGACGCTTTTCGTTTACGATGTCAAATGGTTGGTAGAATGCTCGGCCTATGAATGCTTCGGCCTCGACCACATCACTGCGAAGATCTTATTACTTGAAACGATCCGCGGCATACTGCAGTGTTTCATGGAACCAAAGTCTAGTCTCCTCCCCATCAAGGTGAGTGTTCTGCAGTTCCGGGCTGTCACTCTTATTTCGTCACACAGGCAAATGGTTTTGCATGGTTCCTGGGCCAACCAATGGCTAAGGAGATTGCTTGGCATGTTGTCTTCCGCCACATGTACACAAATGGTGTGACACTGGTGTTGGCGGATCTTGAACCAACGACATTCAAGGGTGCAGCCCACCCACCCATGGCCACGTTGGCGTTGATGGGCGCCAGTGTGAGTCTCCTGCCATTCTCATGGTTTTTCATCCACCGACGTGTTCATTTTCAGTGTTTCGGCGGTACCCTGGAAACGCTGGCGAACCTAGAAGGCATCAAGGCCAAAGAGATGCCTTATCCATCACAGTCTGTAATATATAGCGGACTCTTCCGGATGGGTCCAGTACTTACCGCCCAGCACCACGACTCGGATCACCCGACGCTCATGTTCAACTTGGGCAAGTTGTGTAACGTTATGTGAGTTCACATTCGATTAATGTGTTGTGTTTTAGGCACTAACGGCTAATGGAGCACAGCATCACCGAAGTCACCCGACTGGGCCGGCCAAAGAAAGCCACCACAGGCCAGAAAATAACAGTCCATAAGTAAGTGGACGGAATCGACCCTACAATCGTATATGTTGTCTGCATTAGTTTGATTTGAAATGTAATGTTACTGTTAGGTTGCAAACTTTTATGTGACGGTTGAAGAGTTAAAGAGGCTCATCTTGGCAAGCAAAGTGCATCTGATACCTTGAGGTAACCACGATGCTGAAAATAAGTTCGTGACACATACCCTCTGGAGCACTAACATCCATAATTGATGATACGCAATCTACAGAACCCAACCCAACGCATTTTGTGTATCGCCAATCACGCATGCCATAAGCTCCTAGGCCTCGACCCGGTAATCTATATTTCCAATTAATTTAGTTGCCAGTCTAATTTTATAATTTGATTTTATAGTTTGATGGCACTGCACCATCTTCGAGTTGCACCATCTCTTCCAAACTAGGCCAAGCAACACCCTTGTTTCGCGCCATTGCTTGAGTATAGGTTGTGTCAGCATTCAACCATCGTGCAAACATCCCTTGAGTCTTTTTCTATCCACGAACCTCAACATGTTAAATATCACATCAGCTTTTGTACCTACATACCAGACGTCCTCGAACACCTACTTTCTCGATATTGAACATACCGATAATGCCCTGAACCAATGGCTCCAGACACAGGGAACTAAAGTTGTCAGTGTGCTGATTGTTTTCATGACATTACCCTGATTACTTCATGTTCAGCTTCCCGACTCCCTCTTCATCACAGCTTCTGTGCTGTTTGGATGGGTCGACCCTCATGATCTCATAGCTCTCCTTGACACGAGCCTCAGGGTGGTCACGACACAGATGCAACTCCAGCAAGAAGAGGAGAGTTGCACATTACCTTTTGTACAAAAAGAACGATTTTTGATGGAGGACAGGATGTATTGAGCTCAGATGGAAGTTTCGTTATTTAGCAAGGCTATGGCGAACTTGTGTGAAGAACTAGATACTCCAAATCATTCACGTAAGTGTTATTCAGAGGATTGTGTCAAGCCCTTCAAATTTATTTCTAGCTATGTCTCCTGTACCAAAGACGCTGTCTTCTTTGGACGGCACATACGTCAAAGACTCTGACTCGGCCGATTCCAATTGTTTCAAACTCACAGAAGGTGTTCGAGAAAAATGCGAGGCGTGGCTTCTTGCATGCAACACTTCGACAGTTGGTACCAGTGCCAGCCAAACACTTCTTCATTCTCCACAATATGTAACAATTTCTCATCCGCATGAACATCTCTTAAGGGTAAGGGTTATCAATGCTACGAGGGAGCGGGTTTTCTGACATCATGCAGCCCAGTGATCAACTTCTTTTCTTGCCTTCTTTCTTGAAAGCTTGGGCCGACGATATCACATATTACTCATATGTGAGCGCATCCGTCGCCGAAACTAACCAGCTCCTAGTGCGCACCAATGACAGCGACAGCTCCAAAGTAGAGGTCAGAAAGTTGGATGTACTAAAGGCCGAATTTCACATTATGTATTTGAAAAAGAAACGCGCACAAGCCGAAGCAGACATGTTTTCTAAAGCTATAGCACGCACTACTGGTGAGCATGTTTTTTTTGCTTGAGTCTCTCATGCTCAACTGTTTGTAGCTTCGTCATCTGGAAGTGCTACAGATGTATCACCACCCGATGGTCATAGCGATTGGTTTGACGATTGGGTTTCGACCTCGTCCATACCCTCCAATACCTCCTCACTCCTTTGACGTATATTTGTATCACCACTTTTTGTAGCTGTTTCGATCTCCAAACTACGATTTGTGATAACTCCCATTATTGTATTACTTTGATTTTGTTTTACGTTGGACTTGATTTATCTTATTCTTTATGAGCCTTTTCCATCGCTTTGAACATTAATTATTATATGTGTGGTTTTTCATGCCCGTCTTTGAGCTTGAGGCTTCAAAGGTCGGATACTCAGTTAATTGTTTGTGTGTCATTCTTTGCTGTGGTAGATCTCAAGATCTCCGAGTTTACCATCGACTGTATCGACAATCCCACGCTACATATCACATTCAACGACTACATACGGCAATCTTAGCCCCTCTCTGTAAAACCTCGCACTCCTCATTCACATTCGATGTCCCGTGTAACGCATACGGCCTCTATGGGACAGTTGCCGATGAAGGGCAGAAAAGTAATGGTAAGCACCAGATTATGATCGACGGTACGCAGCTAACAATTTTATCAGACACAGGTGGACTTTTGGTTGGACTCGGTAAGATCGTCACACCTACTAGTACCGGCGGCTTACCCAAGGCCAGCGACCCAATGAATCGGTCGTTACGCCGCCCTCCCGACGTCTGGCAGCTGTCAAAGCCAAGGTTTCCGGCATTGCAAAGAAGGTCACAAATATGGTGAGATTGGCGTTTCTGGTGAGCGTCCTCATTTCTACCAGACACGCTAGGACATTCTCACAAGTTGACGATGGATTTCGTAGCCTTAATGAGTTTCAGTGAATCGTCTCCATCATGTACAAGTAGCCTGCATTACATCCCCCCCTCTCGCAATATCACAATGTAGTATACCCCACTAGGGCTATGATCAACACATTCCTAGCTGTATTTATACCATCATGCTACCTACCAGCGCTGCATCTCAAAGATTCAGCCTCCAGAATACATACACGCTATCAGCATTACTATAGCGCTAATGCAATCCTCGGCGATCGCGATTTTATACTCGCAAGTGTATTTAAATCTACTTCAGTTTGAGGCTACGGTACTCGGATATATTATACTACAAGTACGCAATGTCATCATATCGGCATCGCATCCAGGCCCGGAAGTGTTTGCTAATTATTCTCAGGGTTGTTCCATTTGGGGCTATTCCGTGATAATGGTACAGTGACCATCTGACCATCATCGTGTGAACCGCCACCTACTATTATACCACCACGTGTGAGTTGGCAGGTCAAACCATGACCACGACAGTACGTTCAATCGCGACTCCCATTCAAGCTACGTTCCTCAGACTCTCCTGCTAGGTCTCAGATGCGGGAATCCACCAGATCTCAGATTTGCTCAAGCGTAGCGTTCCTATCTGGCCCACGCAACTTCGGCGGTACACCGAGATAGCATCGCCGTGAGTTTGCGTTTCTATTACAATGAACGACGAGTACTGACCTAATTCAGTATGAATAACCCGCATCACGATTATCTCGTAGGAACCATGCAAGTCGACTTCGCTCGGTTCGTGACCTGTGTTCGCGATAACGTCAATTTAACACAGCATTGACAGGAATGGAGCGCGTGAGGATTGGGTCGAGTTTGTCCACCTGTCAGGAGCTGTGTATCATCACAATGCAAGAACGGTGAGCGTTTGCTGTGATTTCAGTTTGCATACTTATCTTTGATAAAGAAAACATACACCGAAATGAATCTAATGATCTGTTCAGATGAACAATTACAGAGGCTCGAAACTTGGATCGAGGCATCAAGAACCAAGCTCAACGGGAAAGAATGGTGGTTAGTCGTTGACCCGATCTTAGTGAGAGGGAATGAGATCTTTCCATATTACTGTGTGGTCCTGGAGAGCCGCACCATCACCTGGTTAGAACCAGTGGACGGATTTCTTCTTTTTCAGGAATGCCCGGCGGTGTGGCACTGGGGTCACAAAAGTGTGTTTCTTTTTCGTGCTTTGGTTCTTGAATCTGATTTCATAGGACTCGAGCTTGAGGCCCAATATTGGTGAGTAATTGATATAGGATGTCACCCTGATGCAGAACATTACTCACTTTTTGACTAGGAAACACGTCAAGTATTTTCCACGCGGGATTGAAGTGAGTCTCGCGGAAGTCAAAGCTTTGCGAATGCAGTTGAACTGGTATCGCGTTGGCAAGTTCGTTGCAATTGAGTGCCCGACCAGAATAATAAAGTAGGCTAAGAACAGAAGCATTAGCCATAGAAAAACCAACGGCGGCGGCGATATTCTGGAGCCTCGATCAAATGAAGGAAATAGCTACTGAGCTGGCCATTGCCGGTACGTACTTTCGTTTGAATCCGCATCTCCAGGTCAATGACCAATCCAGAGGAACTTGCAGGATCTAGCGGGATCATGGAGGAACCGGGTGTCGCAATATGTGGTAGAAAACTAAAAATTGTAAATTCATGTTGAACAGGCAAATTATTGCACATACTCCGTACGTCGTTTTCTTTTGCGGGATGTTATTGATTGAGTAGTTGTAAAGGCCATCACGAATACCTTAACCATCACGGCCAACCCGAAGCTCGATTAATGCGAACCCATTCGGTTGCGGAGAGACGCAGAGACTTACAAAATTCTGCCCTCATGACTAGTGTTGGAGTCGCTATGTATTGGATCCCGATGATGGTCCTCAAACGCCTCAAGAATATTTACGTTGACGGTCTTGTTAATGGAGTGGACATCAAAGGATTTACGGACGACTTCAACGCCCAGGCTAAAGCTCAAACCACCATAGTAAGTACAATATTGTCAACCCGAAGGAGGGCGCTTACAACTTCTTTTGATCTGACAGGCAAGTGTTATCATGGCGGTCGATGCAAGCATCCTTGCCATCCCAGGATTAGGCACACAAGTTGCTACGAAGATATTGTGCTCTATCTCCTTCATTCTCAGCGTCTACTGCATCATCGGGTGCACCTTGGCACAACACCTTGGGTACAGATTGAGATCGCTTGACTTCGCGGTGAGATTGACCTGATGTTTTTGTGACTTAGCCTGACCATATGACTGACTTGATAGGTGTATTACTTGCAAGGGAAGATGACCACTCTTGCAATCCTGGCAAGTATCCCGAGTTTTCTATATTTGACAAGGTAAGCAAGCCTTTGATTGCAATTATCTATTACTCACAGGACCATCGTGACGCAGTTTGGCGTTTTCGATACTTGGGTTTCTCGCAGGTATCTTCACGGCTGAATTCGCACTACCCTTATCTGCCAGGATCGTATGCGGGCTGGCCCTAACTGTTGGGGCAGGACTCGTAATTCCGTTGATTATCGCAAGTCTTGGTCCTGGACTGATTCGACAGTGAGGAACGAGGGACAATTCTCACATCATATTATCAAATTCGATCGATCCTTACCCATATTTACTTCAGCTGCTTCAAGTTGTGCATAGTTTATCCAAAAAATCTGCGACAATACCACCTGTTCATGCTGTAGTAGTACCTCTGGGATCTGGGATTGGACTGTTTGGCAAAGGCTTCTGATCCAAACAACCTTTTCGAGATCGCAAATTTTGGACCGCAAGCCACCGGAGCAGTCAGTGTTTCATGACTGCCACCTGTCCTCATAAACGGTAGCGCGACATTTTTTTCTGACAGTCCTTTGCAACATTCTGAAAGCCATGGATTCGGACTCAGACTCAGGCGAGGGAACCAGTGCAGTTCCCCGCGCGAACCGATTCAAGGTGCTTCAAATATTGTCGAGCCCATTCGCTTGATTGACCGTGCATCATTTAGCATCAATCATACAAGAAAAGCCTGAAGGAAGTCCATCTGCCATCTGCTCTTGACCTCACCAAGTTTGATCATGATATTTCGGTAAGTTTGAGGTTGGTCTCATCGATCCACGTGGATTGCTGAAGCAGGTCCAGGACAACGAATCCCATTTTTATCTAGCTCTTCAACAATGGCGGCAGCTCAATCTCTCCCCAGCGTTTATTCAGTTCGCGAATAAGGTTGACTCGCTTTCAATATCTATGCCCATACTCTTGCATAACTGTGGACTAGGGGTCCCAAGGGAGTAGGGCCAGGGACAAGGCAGCACTTAGGCTTAGTCAAGGTCCGGAGGCAGCATTCAGGCTTAGTCAAGGTTCAGACAAAGCTTAGTCAGCAGTAGAGCACATGTTCGGAGCGGGTTGTAGTAGTGTCATCATCATCATTCTGCCACACATCGCCTCGAGTCACCTAGTCCTAGTTCAACTGGAAGGATATCATTGACTGGTGGAAAGGTGCCTTGGATGCATCAGACAATGAAGCTTTGATAGCTCTGCTTGAGTACGCCTCTCAGCTCAACACCTGATTTACCAATGTTCTCTAACCGTATAATTATTTAGCCTCCTGAATAAGTTGGCTCACGATCTACGAACCACACTTGCTCCGTCATATGCGGATTTACTAGAGGTCCTCTTGCGACTTCTGCCACAACCCATATCAGCACCCTCCCTTACAGCTCTCCTGGCGACACTCTCAGGACTATTCAGGTATCTTCTCGTACCGTCAATCAATCTCGATCTTTTGGACCATATGTGGTGTTCTTTTCGCGCGGTGCTTCCAACGTGCAATTCTGATGTCCAGCGCGCCGCAGCCGAGGTTTGGGGTTCCGTACTCCGGCGGCTGAAGAGTGTTGCAAGGGAGAGAGCTGTAATTTTGATGGCAAAGAATTTGGAAGGCATCGAGGATGCCAGCACTTGGATGATGATCTTTGCATGCAAAGTGCGTATTGCTGCTCAACTTTAGTTGCTAATTTTAATATGCCTGCAGTCTATTTCCCAAACCTTGCACACCAGTGCAGGATCATCGATAGCTTCTCTCATTGACTGCCACCTGACAAGTGATCACCCTGAATTGTCGTATACACTCCTTCGGCATGTGCTGACCGCTTTGATTCACCACTGCAATGGCCCGGAAGACTTTTCGGTTGTTGCGAGCCTCATCGTTGATCGCTTCTGTGCCGTATCGCAGACTGGTGGTGCAAATCACCAAGATCTTCAATGTGTCATGCAAATTGCGTCTGTCATATGTGCAGTTCGTCAAGGATCGCGACTGTCTAGTATGTCGTCATTATTTCTCAGTCTTGCATACCCGTTAAACTTTGTACCTGTAGCAAACCATCTAATACAACTTGCCTCAAGACTGGCGTCGCTGCCGCTTGATGCTACCTCTGCATTCCGAAATTTTGAATTTTACGTCTTCACTTCTCACTGCTGGTGACATGTCAATGTCCACAGGGCCAGGACGTGCATTTGTCGCTCAGGCTCTTGGTGTTCCTTCCTTCGGCTTGATGCTCTGCGGTGTCCTTGCGGAGCTAGGATGGGGTGGTTGGAAGTTTGTCAGACTACCCACCCTCCTCAAAGCAACCCCTACTCTCCTTCAGGCAGAGCACACCCTCACGTTGCGTCTTCTCGCATCTCTGCAACATTCCGGAAAGTTGGGCGAGGTCGATATCGTCTGGAAGCGATGCGTCGATAGGTGGATACAAATCCACTTATCTAGCTGGGAAATTAGTGATGAGTCGGTGGATCACTTGTACGACATCATGAGTCTCTCCATATTCGTCGACTCACTGGCGCCCTTATTGGTGCCCATCATTGAACGCGCACTAAACACGCCGACACCCGAGGCGAATTGGCAAGCATCATATGCCAATGCGGCCTGGGTGATCGGAACATGCATGCAAGCTTTGTCTCAATGCAAATCAGCTTCCTGGGAAACGCAAGTGGATCCATCGGCCTGGACGGCAGAGATTGTGGAGCATTGGTCGTGGTTTGATGAAGTAATGATAGGTCTAGTCGCACTTCTCGAAGCATGGTAATTCCGTGACCTCATTCTGGTTTGTTCTTGCTGACACAAAATAGCCCTTCTTCATCTCAGTCTCTTCCAATCGCCCAATTATATTCCCGTCTGCAATCACGGCTACTTTCCCCTTCTCAAACATTGCGTTCAAATGTCTTGGCATTATTGACATCGAAGATGGTCAAATCTTCTCCCGCAGAACACGAAGCGCTGAGGCGCCGTCTGCAGGGTGACGAAGTGTCCCT
This sequence comes from Suillus fuscotomentosus, assembly GCF_016647785.1. Taxonomy (NCBI): domain Eukaryota; kingdom Fungi; phylum Basidiomycota; class Agaricomycetes; order Boletales; family Suillaceae; genus Suillus; species Suillus fuscotomentosus. The sequence continues at coordinate 23,884 of NW_024539626.1, forward strand.
TGACATGCATGGCGTGCGCGAGCGCGTTCTTCAAATAGGCAGATTATACCAGGTCGTGAGAGATGATGGTTCACTTTCCGCTGATATCTGTATTCGGTGGCTTGTTTGTACGTATACCGTCCCATTTATGCAGGCACTTCGCTGATGTCATATTAGCTCAACTGAAGGTCAACTTACGACCGATATGGTCCCCAGCGTCACAAGCTCTCTCTTTTGTAGCCCAGAAGTTTGGCGATGTCGTCTGGAATATCATATTCTCGGAGCTACAACAACCCCAGGGAGCCAATCAAATTCCTGACTGGCTGACCAAGGATGATCAGAATGTCATGGATCCCTGGGAAGAAGAACGATCTTGGAGGGACCCCACAGCACATCGGGTTGGGGGTGCTGCTGTAAGCTGGCTAGATACATTTCACCACCACAAAATCATCGTTTTGGTAGGTCTTCTAGTTAGCACTTCAACTAGCGTCCTATTAACGATGTGACATAGGAACAAAAATCGTCTGATCGGTTTGATCCCGTCACATTCGAAGCTCAGATCCTCCTCACTCTCGGACAATGTACATCTTTGGCAGAAAAACATAATCGTGAGTTGGTGACATACTCCATTTCAATCGCAAGTCCGGATGCTCTATCACAATTGCCGAAATATAAGCTTCAGGCGTGGTTGACGCTGTTCAGCAAGTTTAGCAATCCCAAGGCTCTGCACTCCACAGATACACTACGAGAACTGTACCTCTCCCTCCTATCCCATCCCGATCGGGAACTGCAAAAGGTATCCTTATCCTGTCTGCTCGCGTACAAGTCGCCCCACCTCCAGCATCACCAGGCGAAGTTAGGCTTACTACTCGACGAAACAAAATGGAGAGACGAGTTGACGTCTTTGCATATGTCATCGATAGAGATCAAAGACCGGCCTCAAGTAGTGGACATCATCGTCCATCTGTTATATGGCCTTATGTTGGAAAAGAAGGGTCGCTCTAGAGGCAGTGATCGTCGAGCTGCCGTGCTGACAGCACTCGCAGGATGCACAGATGAGGAGCTCTATTTTCTAGTGGATCTGATGTTGAAACCCATGCAAGCGGACAGCCATGCTCGCCAGGACAACCTCTTCTCACTGCACCCTATTTCCTCAGACATCCCGTTAAAGCAGCAGTCTGGTTACCTGACTTTGTTGGGTGATGTGCTGAAGAACCTTGGGTCGAGATTAACCACATATTGGCCAGCTTTACTCGGGACCACACTTGATATAGTTGCTAATGCTCAGAATCATTTGTCGAATGTGATGGCAGTCGATGCGGATGGGCAGGTGGAAGATGAAGCAAACGAGGAGGAGAGCGAATCTGGAGAAGTATCCAATTCCAGAGTTTTGCGTTATTTAAGGCAGCAAGGCCTCAGCGGCTTGCAGAATTTTTCCGCTGCCCTGTTGAATTTGACTTCATGTCCTATCTCTCTGCATCATTTCCCGCTATTGTGGCTCCACTACTAAACATATTGAATGTGCCATGAGCTGCTCGCTAGTCTTTCTTCACTTCTGCCTTGCGAAGAGATAATTTGAGGTGTAGAGCTTGGAGCAGAAAGAATCTGTCCCTGGTAATGAGTCATGGAAATGAAAAAAGTCAAATATTCTTTCATATGGTTGTTGCTCCATTGTAAGATGCATGTCAAGATGGCATGTCCCTATATTCTTCAAGAAACAGAACATATCATATATGAAAATGATCTCCTTGCCAATTTTGATCGCACCTGACATCACATTATAATGCATTGTCAAGTCAATGTCACAATTCTTATTTTTGCAAGTACATACAACTACTTGATAACATGAAACAAAGTCACAAATAAGATTGATCACCAACCAGCCAATTATAGTGTATGATAGATCACTTGTCACCTTGATATCTACTTATAAGATGCATATCAAAATGAGATTCTTTGGCATAGCTATATATTCTTTCATATATTTGTTGCATATTTGTAAGGCGCATATCAAAATGAGGTGCCCCCGACATAGTCATGTATTCTTCCATATATTTGTTGCATATTTGTAAGATTCATATCAAAATGAGATGCCCCCAGCATAGCTAGATGTTCTTTCATATTTTTGTTGCATATTTACAAGATGCATATCAAAATGATATGCTCCAGGCAAAGCTGTATATTCTCTAATATATGTGATGCATCCTTGCAATGCGCACATCACAATGACATGCTCCAGGCAAAGCCATATATTCTCTAATATATGTGATGCGTCCTCGCAATGCGCACATCACAATGACATGTCCCAGGCAAAGCCATATATTCTCTAATATATGTGATGCGTCCTCGCAATGCGCACATCACAATGACATGCTCCAGGCAAAGCCATATATTCTCTAATATATGTGATGCATCCTCGCAATGCGCACATCACAATGACATGTCCCAGGCAAAGCCATATATTCTCTAATATATGTGATGCATCCTCGCAATGCGCACATCACAATGACATGTCCAAGGCAAAGCCATATATTCTCTCATATATGTGATGCATCCTCGCAATGCACACATCACAATGACATGCCCCAGGCAAAGCTGTATATTCTCTCATATATGTGATGCATCCTCGCAATGCACACATCACAATGACATGTCCCAGGCAAAGCCATATATTCTCTAATATATGTGATGCGTCCTCGCAATGCGCACATCACAATGACATGTCCCAGGCAAAGCCATATATTCTCTAATATATGTGATGCGTCCTCGCAATGCGCACATCACAATGACATGCCCCAGGCAAAGTCATATATTCTTTCCTATACATGTTGTACAAACATAATAGTATTTAATTCCAAATCTAGATGTATCATAATGGGTTGTATTTGTCAGGTCTACCTGGTCATATCAATTCCAGGTTGATTTCCTGATGTCCCTCCACTGCACATTGCCGCACCTGCTGTCACCTATCACAAACACTTGATCGAAAAGATCACAAAAGATGGAGATGGTCTTGCTTTCATGCACGTTTATAGCTTTGATCAAGTAAGTTTTCGTTCATGTGTGTTGTCGGGGGCAGCTCAATCTTTTCAGAACGGACAGGTCGAAATCAAAGCTAAATTTCAGAATGTGTTCATCATGTGCAACATTATCCATTTTGTTTGGCAGGGGTTGCACCAAGATTTCCTTGGCGAGACTGAGGAACAGCAAATCGAAAATTTGAAGTTCATGTGGGCACTCTTCGGCGCAGTGATGTTCTGCAGCCTCGACAAACAGTTTGAAGTCCAGGTGAAAGTGGATAGTTTTGGAAGAATGGGATCCAATCACAAGTTCCTATATATCCTCAGTGTGATGAACAACCTTTCCGGGGACGAGCGAGTACAGTTTCACAACTTTTTGCAGTACGTGTTAGTGATTGGACCATTGCAGGCACCCTCGTAGATTCTATCAGATAGTAGTTTTGATTGTACTAGTAATACTGGATAACACATTTATTGTACTGATAATCTCACATCGCATCGATAATCTTCAAATCTCCCATCCAAATGTGTGAAACTTGGCTCAGGGTTCAAACATAACCAAAACCAGGTATTTACGAACTAGATTTCGTGCTAACCAAAACGGCAACTCTCACGAGAGTCTTACAAGAGTTTCAAACTATATTTCCACCGAGTCGGTTTTTTAGATGCGCTTCCTCGATTAGTAAGCACTAGTTTGAGCTTTTGGCTCGCAGGCTCGCTAATAGCTCAAACTGCACACTGGTTATCATATCAGCGACTTGAGAGGCAGCGGCGCCTAACTTTGAAATGACACGCTCCATTCCATCATTGTCCGCACGCTACACACCTGTCCAATAAATTCAGTTTATTCATCAATTACCCAAACTCCAGCACAAGCGACAACCAGCCATCCGGGCAATCCCAATCCCAAGGCCCTCGTCTCCTGCCCCCTCCTATCTCAACTCCTTCGAGGAGGAAGCCTGCCCACGGCACAAACAGTTCATATACTAGTAAGCCTCCGCGTCCACGGGAGGGTACAAGCACTCCCTACATTCGCCCTCCCAGCATCCACCCGCAGGACTTCACCACGAGCGGTCCGCGTTAATGCCTGCATCCGCGTGGAATGGACCCAACTTCATTGCAACAGTGAGTAAACATGGGGCTTATCAAGTTCGTGTCACTCAGCCAACACCCGTCGCCATCAGCTCGACGACAGGCATCTTTGTGCTTGTCTTCCTCGTTAAATGTGTCAGCGTCCGTGGTTGAGAATATCAGCGTGCCAGGCAGAGGGGAGGGTTATACTTACCTGCTGCATCCGTTGTTATAGCATGATACGCAGAAGGAATCAGCAAAGGGAAAAAATATGACGTGGATCGGGAGTATCATTTCGGACGGTACGCACAGCTGCCATGTCTTCTGCCACGTACCTTTTCATCCTCTGCTTCCGTGTTCACCTTGTAAGGTAGACTTGACCGTCCCTCCTTGTCCGGCTTACAATGGCAGTCACAGGATATTTTAGCATGGAGCGACTGCAAATCAATACTCCGATCGCCAACAGCTGTCAGTATTACTCGACCCCATCGAAAGATCGAGATTTTCGTTCATGTCTTATATTGCACGCTGGGATGCTGACATTTAGCGACGTCGGACGTTATCATAACAGCTGTCGGTCGCAGCAAGCTCTCACGGGATTCAGCTCGTTAGTCTGATCAGAAAGGCGAGTGTTTTCTTATGGTCCTATTAAGGCGCTCTCTCATACGTTAATAAGATACGCATGAAAAGGCTACAGGTTACACTGAGACCATGGCATAAGTGACATCCAACGCTGAAAATTTGTCCTTGGACATAAGGCAGACATCTTGTAAGTCGATTTCTCCTTTGTTCCACGATAGCATCATCTCGGTCCCTCGAAAAGATGCATTTAGATTCCAGAGTATGATGCATGCGGTCAATACACTCATTGTTTAGTGAAAAAGAGAATGATGCAATTCTAACCATAGGCCCCGGGAATGCACAGAGCGCACGTATGATAAATCACGATATCCACCTTGTCTTATAATCCAGAGCTACAGTAACCTGCACACTGTCCTTCAAAGAAATGAAAACTTTCAAGGTGCATCCGCTGTTTGAAATCCATCAGTTTCGAAGGCTATCAACTGCCAACAGCTCAGTCTTAGCCATCGACTGGTGTCACTGACGTTCACAGGGACGTTCCATCGATGTATATATAACGTAACTCTGAAATGACAAAACTGTATTGCTTTTCAAAATATTGGTTCAAGTCGAGATAAGCTGCGGAGCAAAATGGTACGTAGAACATACCCGACCTCAATGCACTTGAATCGGACAAAGAATGCTTCAGGGGTACATCAAGCCCAGTAGATTCCACCACCATCTCAGCTGAGTGCGACTCACATGCTTCAAACACCGGTACACCATACAGGGAAAAGCGCTATATTGTGTGAACCATTTTGTACAGTTCCATTTGCTGAAACTACCTCAATAGACCTCTCCAGAAGCCCACATTCACTGCTAAGACACCTCAGCTCCACTTCGGAACACCATCTACGTTGCGTTGCATTGCCTAACATTAAGGTCTTGCTGAAAGACAAGCAGATCAGCGGGATTGTTGCCACAGGATGACGACGAAACATACACAGGCGATGATTTAAAGTGATTTCAAGAACAGCGTTGATTAACTGCGCATTCACCGAAGAGCACGAAGATTCTTTCTCTTTCCCAGAAGTAGCCACCGCTTTTTCATAAGCGTAAACGGCATCGCTCACAGCTTTCATGACAGCACCTGCATGCGGAGATGAGATGTACTGCTCCAGTGCGAGATAAAAAGAGGGATCAGAGTTCCAGTAGTGACGCTGATTGTTGAAAATATAGAAAGAGTGTTCGAAGACAATGACAACAGCTGAACGGTCAATAATAAGCAGGTTCATCGCAATGCGGGCTCAAAATTCACCGGAAATGACCTGAACAATGTCCTCCAAGGGTGATGAGCAAGATGCCTGGCAGATTTGCAACATGAGACATGTGTACAATCCGTGACCAATTTGACATATCACAGAGGGTAACTTGGACCGTATCTCTACACGGAGATCGTTGTGAAGCGGTTCCTATTGATGGACCAGCATGGCTGTTGCTCGAAAGAGGATCGACAAACTCACGCCCTGCGAACAGTGGGCAACGACATGAATCAGCATGGCTGTTGCTCGAACAAGGATCGACACACTCACAGACTGCAAACGGTGGGCAACGACATAGATCAGCATAGCTCTTGCTCGAACGATGATAGACACACTCACATCCTGCGAACGGTGGAAAACGACTTGGATCAGCATGGGTCTTGCTCGAAAGAGGATCGACACACTCACAACCTGCGAACGGTGGGCAACGACTCGGACCAGCATGGCTGTTGCTCGAACGAGAATCGACATACTCACATACTGCGAACGGTGGGCAACGAGATGGATCAGCATGGGTGTTGCTCGAACGAGGATCAACACACTCACGACTTACAAAAGGTGGGCAACGACTTGGAAATACAAATAAATTTGTCGCTCTCTAGTAACTAAGAAAGACAACACACAGGATAAAGAGGCACAAGGAGATGTTTCTACGTTTTGTTAAAGCTCATTTCTGGTGTTGGCGAGTGCCAGAAAGTTGACTGGATGTTTTTAATCGCCGCTGTTGCTACTCTGACGAGGGTCTTGTCATTACTTGCAATTGGATTTGTATGTTCGCGGAAGTTGAAAGTACACAATTAACGCTTGTAGCAGAGCACCGGGTCTTTCTTATCACACCATTCCGGATCCACGTGTTTTCTTATCAGACGCCCCGCTCTTGTAATCCCCATGTCTTCTCTATTCTATAATCAGGTCCCCATTCAAAATAAAGTACCTCAGAGGAGAACTCTTCACTAGATCAAATCGTCATGGCTAATGCTCTTGACACTCTCCACATCTATGGTACTCAATTCTTGTCTATCATTCACCCTGTTGAATATATCCAATAGGTATCACCGTCGATATCAGCAAGTCGAAAACGAATATAGAGTCTGCTGAAGTAAGGATCGGCAAATCACATTCGCCAATCGAACTTAAACGCGAAGAGCCCGAAGGAAGGAGTTTGCGACACACATTTTCTTTACCCAAGTGAGTACTCGACCCCAACACATGTTCTCATCTGAGTTGCTTCCGTGTCGCCGTAGGGTGTTTTCTCGCGACGAATTATTTTCCTTACATATGCGGCACAAGAATCATTTTCTGAGAACCAAGCATCATAAAGACGTTACTTTCGACACAGATGAGATATTCCGTGCGTATGGTGCAAGTCAACGAGGTGAAACAAGAATCACACTCTCACCTCACACAAACTCAACTTCACACCTGTAGAATACATCAAGTGGTATAAAAAAATCCGGATCGTCGTCGACTTTTCCGAGAATACTTCAACTAAAGTAAGGATCCACGTCTGGCATCGAAACCATCTAAGTCGTAGATTAGCAGGCTGCCTCTTCCGGCCAAAGCTCTGGGCTCTCACCTACCACTTCCGACATATTTGAGAGGTGTCCTCAGTGAGTCAGGATGATCATGAAGTGCCGTCCTTGAGGCTGACGCTCCCAAGGTTCCGAATTCTGGTAATAGGAAAGGTATCTGACTTTTTCCGATCTCGAGCCAGTGTTGACGACGTGCTTTTAATAGACAGGTGTTGGCAAGTCATCACTCATCGACCACGTATTTGGAGTAGGCGAACGAACAGTGAGCAAAACAGTGAGCTGAACGTGACGCTTCAAGAAGCATAGTTGCTCATACTGTCAATAGATCGTTGAGCACGATAGGCCAGGCGAGGCTTGCATCGACGATGAGTTCACCTCGCGTGAGAACGACAGGTTCGTTCTCCACGATAGCAAAGGTTTCGAACCAGGGGAAGAAAAAAACCTCAAAATAGTCCAAGATTTTATGGAACGTCGAAAGAACATGCCAGATTTGAAGGATCAGCTGCATGCTGTTTGGTGGGGATTCTATCTCGACCATTCCGTTATGGTAGACTGACCAAATACATGGAAGGCTTTGTATTCAGATACCCCGTGCGGGCGGACGTTTGCTGGAGACAGGAACGGAGGATTTCCTGAAATCGAAACTTGAAGGAACCTTGGGAAACGGTAAGTGAATCGATAACTATCTCTCTGCTACGTCGGGGCTCACACTTTGTCAAAGTCCCCGTTATCGTCGTCCTTACTAAATATGATATACTCGTCGATCGCGTGGAGCGAACTCTAAATGAAGCCTCTCTCGATGGATTGAGCGAAAAAGCTATCCAAGAACTCGTCAAGGAAGGAGCAGAAACAGAGGTGCAGAACACCTGCATCGGACCTCTCGAGGAATTCACAGGGTCTGATATTCCCCATGCCACGATCTCCAGTATGTACCAATACCCTGACAGGTCCATGCGTGCCTCTGAAGTGTAATATTGCAGCCGCAAAAGGCTACAAGGAGACACTCACCGGCCTGATCCAAAAAACTGAAACCTGTGTCAATTTGCATCTTGAGCCCGATGCCGCGGTGATGACCTCCGTCGCTCAGCGAGTGCATCCTGGACTCAAAATAAAGGCATTGATTAAGTGAGTCTCGCTTGCCTCATTCTTATCTGGTGATTTACGCAATCTCAGGATTGGCAAACAAAGTTTGTCCCACTTTCGCGTTCATAATCACTGAATACAGTCTAAATCTTCGTGTCTTGAAGGATATTGGAATGCGCTCATGTCATGCCCAACGTTCAAGAACAACCAGATGAAGGATTGTCTGCGTGTGCTTCATAACGACATTGTCGACGTGTGGAACTTCCGTGATCCTCATAAGGTGATGTCTATCTTATTTGTCGTCGTTGCATCCGCCCTAACGTGATTTGTGCGTAGTACTTGCGCAGCCAACAGTTCAGGGATTTGATGATGACAATGGTCGATAACATACAAGCTGAATCCACCACCACGTCCATGTAGGCTGGTCTTTTACGTGTCAGATAAATTGTATCTCATTGAATATTTACAGGACATTTGGGTCGTCCATGTCCGGCCCTATTGTGAGCATGCTGGGCGCCTTATCGGGACCTGCGGCTCCCATCGTAGTACCAATCGCAGCAGTCGCCGTATTCGTCGCACAATGGGTTTATGAGGTATACCAGATATCGTACGCACCACTATTTTTCTCGCGTGCGAAAGGACATCGACACTTCTTTTTCAGCGACGTGGTGCTTCAGCGCTTGATGGCCTACATCATGCACTTGACGCTTGTGTTGCAGACACTTTTTTTCGTGTCAAAAAGCCGGGTACTCACTCGTAGGGCCATCAAACTCGCGGTCAAATCTTACCTCGCCTCCCCAATAAAGGAAGAGGTTCTTACTCGGATTCAGGATTATGTCCAGGGATTGGCTATCTTGGCACACGCGGATAAGGATATCTTGGATAAAATCGAAGAGATGATGCAATTTTACGAGATGGATGCGGCACAAGTGTCCGAGCTTGAGGCAAAAATCCCCGATGTAGATTTGTTACCAGACGAGCCATGGTAAATTGAGAAGTCGTAGCGCTCGATTGTTTCTTTCCTGGATGGTTTTGGGCGTGGACGGTATCTGAGTGTTGACGCGATTACAGACAGTGCTCGCTTGTACTATACCACTGGACTTATGGCCGATCATGACAACGTAACCTACGTTCTATCAACATCATGTACTTCTAGATTTGACTTGAGCCCTCCAAGGTGCCAAGGCAATCGTTCGACGCCTTCTGAACAGGTCGTGGTGCACTGGATTTAGATACTTGGTGAGCTAATGAGAGAAAACAATGAACAGTGCGATGGTCCCCACTGACTTTTTAGTGTTGAGGACCGATGTAGGTTCGTTCCAGTGGTGGTAAGCCACACGGGGGCCGCTGTCGTAGCCCAGAGGGCATCCAGCGCTAACTAACCGTGCATCATTCGATTCAGGTGTGAACGATTGATCGCTTCAAGCCTCTATACACCCTCGAGCCCCACACAGGCACACTTTTGACGTTTCAACGTTGAACGCCACCATAATTAATTTCATTCAATATTCAACTATTCATGCACATGCACCGAGCTCATTCATATGCATATAGGCTATATAGATGGTCGTCCAATACTCCATCACTGATCAATGATCACCGTCATCCCATTTCGCAGTACATACTTGTAACATTGTGAGTTACTAGGTATGCAGCCTGACTTGAGTGTTGGACGATACGGGTCGGACGAATTGAGTATTGGATGGTACGAGTTGGGCGTTGGACGATACGAGTCGGACACACACGCATGGTACCAGTCCCGGAGGATTAGCCTCCGGGACCATTTTTGTCTTCTTTTCCTTTTCCGATCCTTATCGTATCTTGTCAGCTTCAGCACCATATGTTTCTCGGCAGCTTCTCTCCGTCTTGAACCTTCTATTGCTTACCTTTAAATATCTTGCTCGTACGCAGCGATACCTCAGCGTTGTCTTACACGTCCGCTGAGGTACGTATACCACTACTCTTTTGTATCCAGCTTTGCTAACGTACGACCTAGACCTTGGTCTAGGTAAATTCAATTCAGCGTTGTCTTACACGTCCGCTGAGACCTTGGTCTAGTTCCAACAGGTTATGAGCCCTGGGTTTTGATATAACCCCATACCAGGAAACAGTCCCCCCTCCTCACGAAACGAACCAGTGAAACGCTCCCCAATCCAATCATTCTCTTCGTGTCCCAACTTCCTCATTACTATGGGAAAGTACGACCACATCATCGAGCTTACCGGCGCAGATGAATACCCAGCTTGGCGTCGAGCAGTCACTCTGGCTCTCCAGGCAGATGGGCTATGGAACCACTGCAGTTCCGGCACCGATCCTAACAACTACGCCGAATTCGCCGTGGTCATGCCTTCACCTGCTGTCCCTGGGTCTCCCACTGCCGCCGAGAAATTAACCATAATCGAATGGATCAAAAACGATGCACAAGCCAAAGGTATCATTTGCAGGAAGTTGTCAGCGGTTGTCCAAGGTCTCTTGAGCGAGGACTGGACGGCCAGGGCGCAATGGACCACTCTCGCTACGCATTACGCACGTCTCGACGTAACATCTCAGTTTGAACTCCGTGCTCAGCTATTCGCGGAAAAACTCAAAGACGTCGACGACACGTCTCGTTACATCAGTACATTTGAGAACGCAAGACGTCGCTTTGCTGAGATGGGAGTCATAGTCACAGAAGATGAGATGGTATTCCTATTGCTGCACGGTCTCCCTCCCACTCCCGAGTGGATTATATTTAAACGCATGACAATGAACCTTTATAGCTCATCATCCGTCCCCACTGCATCTTCTTCTTCCACCATGACCACAGTCACCAAGATGACCTTCGCGGCAATCGTCTCTTCACTCTCCGAGGAGGCCAATCGCCTCCGAGGAGAGCAGAAGCTCGCCGGACCAGGATCAGAGTATGCTAACGCTATGTCGTTCTCTCGACCTCCTGATGGGAAGGCAAATTCTAAGACAGGCATCCGAATCCATAAGTCGAATCCCAAGGGCGTCAGCTGCGACAACCCGGCATGTTCTGGGCTGCCACGGTCCTTAACACATGACCGTGAACATTGCTTTCAGCCAGGCGGGGGAATGGAAGGGCAGGGAGGCAACTTTCTCACAAGGGCTCGCGACAAGAGACCGGCAAAGAAACCGGAGGTCGCTGCTGCGACCACCAGTAGCACAGATCCTACATCCACTTCGCCTACTATGTCCTCCTCGAGCACTGATGAGCCTCGCAACCTCAGCTGTGCCGTCATTGAGGAACTTCCTTCTGAGTCTTACCCCAGCTTTGAGGACATGGCCTGCATAGTGCGCAGCTCCCTATCCACCATATTAGACTCAGGAACGACGTCGAACCTCATTGCAGATCGCAGTTTCTTCTGGACTTATACGGAGAGTTCACGCGTGACGGTCAAAACCGCCAACCACGGCAGTTTGCCCACTTCGGGACGCGGCGATTGCGTTGCAGAAATGTCACTGGGTGGGAAGACCTTCCGCATCACATTCACTGATTGTCTTCATGCTCCCGGGGCGATGATCAACTTGCTCTCCATCGGTCACATGCTCAAGAAGAAGTGGTCTTGTAACTTCGAACATTCGCCGGCTCGGTGTCAACTTAAGTATCACGGCGAAGTTCTGGGAGAAGTTCCAATGATAGGGAACCTATTCTTCATTGATCTTAAATTCATTCGTCCCAATAGTCCCGCACCTTCACCTCATCACGCACCTCGTGAGATCTCAGCATTCGCTCGTGTTCCCTTGTCGCTCGACTTATGGCACGCCCGTTTGGGTCACCCAGGGGGTGACATGATCAAACACCTCTCTCGTGCTGCCACCGGCATTACCATAGAGTCCACGGTTCCCCTTCAGCAATGTGAATCGTGTGTCATCGCCAAACACCCACGAAAGCCATTTCCTTCTTCTGACAGCCCTCGCACAGCTCATATGCTCGACCTTATTCATTCCGATCTTTGCGGTCCCTTTCCTGTCACGACGCCCCATGGTAAACTCCATTTCATCATATTTCTAGATGATCACACCAATTTGCTTAACCTGCAACTCCTCGCTACGAAGGACCAAGCTTTGGATGCCTGGGAGATTATCAGGAAACGCTGGGAGAATCACTCTGGGCGAACGGTTAAGGCCTTTCGGTCTGACAATGGGGGGGAATTTGTGAGTAGTGCATTCTCTAAGGCTCTTCAGGATGCCGGGATAGAGCGTCAACTCTCCGTGCCATACGCACATCAACAAAATGGAAAAGCTGAGCGTGCGATTCGGACTATAGGAGGGCGTCTTTTCGCGATGTTAGAGGCCGCCAAGTTGCCTGCCAATCTCTGGGGCGAAGCCGCATTAACAGTCTGTTACCTATGGAACAGGAGTACCTCACGCGCTCTCCCACTCAATGTCACACCCTTCGAGCTGGTAAATGGCAGGAAGCCTGACCTTTCACATATCCGGGTATTCGGGTCTCGTTGCTTCGCTAGAATACCTGCTGAACTCCAGGTCAAACTCGGCCCGCACTCCCGACCGGCTATCTTCCTCGGGTACCCTGAAGGTACCAAAGGTTATCGCCTGCGTGATCAGGTCACCGGCGCCTTCTTTGTCGCACGCGACATCATTTTTGATGAACGCCTGCCTTCTGCGCCCCGTTCGGACGACGATTCAGACTCAGATGATGCGCTACCTCTCACTCCTTCTTCCGTTCCTCACGCTGTCCCTTCTCCTCCACAAGTCACCACAGCTCCCAAATCTCCTCTCATCGTCTCTACCATTCGACGTTCTACTCGGACTAAAGTATCTACTGCAGGCGGCCAGGCCTGGGAGGCTGAAATGAACGCCACCAAGAAACGCCTTCAAACTCTACGAGAGTCTCGCGCCGCCCGTGCTCAAGTGCCTGTTCCGTCGAATGAGGGGGTGGTTGCTGAAGGAGAAGAAGCAGATGAGAAGGTGAACTTGGAGGAAATTGAGCCGAACATAGACGTCCCCGAGGCATTTGCTAACGTGATGATCGAGGAGCACGCGCACATCTCCATCCGAAGTGACCGAAGAAGAAATCCCAACGACTGCAACTACGACATGTCAATCCCTCCCGCAACGTACGAAGAAGCCATGCTGCGCCCTGACCGTAATGAATGGCTTACCGCCATGAAAAAGGAGCTACAAATAATGGAGGAGATGCACGTCTACAAGATCGCGACCATCCCAGAAGGTCGCAAGGCAATCGGCAACCGTTGGGTCTTAGAGTTTAAAGAGGACAATAAGGGCGGGTCTATTTACAAGGCGCGTCTTGTCGCCCAAGGATTCTCTCAAATTCCAGGCATAGACTACGGCGCAACCTTTGCACCAGTACTAAAGACAGCATCCTTACGACTCATTGCAGCTCTGGCGTGCAAGCATGACTGGGAACTTCACTCCTTCGACGCCACGCGCGCTTTCCTCTGGGGAGTACTTAAAGAGGAGATCTACATGCGTCAACCCAAGGGGTTCGAACATGGAGATTGGAGGGTACAGGTCTGGCGGATGCTTCGCACAATCTACGGATTGAAGCAGTCCGCCATGGAATGGTACGAGCAGGTGAGGGAGGTGATGGATGAGTTGGGTTTCACTCGGTGTCCCGTCGACTACGCAGTGTTCCTTTTCGACAGCAGCACCTCCGGCACCCGTATACTCTGCATTATTGGGTTCCACGTCGACGACGGGATGGGAACGTCTAATTCGCCGGCTTTCTTAACCTGGGTCAAACAGAAGATCCATCAGTGTTTTGGCATCAAAGACATGGGACCAGTCACCAAGTTCATCAGTATCCAATTCGAACGAAACCGTAACACGCGCCAGCTGTGGATGCATCAAAGCGAGTATATCACCTACCTACTGGAAGAATACGACCTCCTTGAATGTAACCCAGTCCGTCTCCCTCTTGACCCACATCATCCATTCGGCAGACCAGACGCCGTCCATGACACAATCCCCAATCTCCCCACCCTCTTTCGCAAGCTCGTCGGTGAACTATTGTATCTCGCCATTTGTACCCGTCCAGATATCTCATACGCCGTCAACTCCCTTGCACAACACAACTCAAGCCCTCTCCCAGCACATTATGCAGCTGCGAAACGACTACTTCGCTATCTATCTGGTACTATCAACCTTCGCCTACAGTATGGGGGTGCCGGCGCAAACGATGAACTGCACGCGTACTGTGACGCTGATTGGGCTAGCTCACCCTCTGACCAGTTGTCAATCTCGGGCTACGTATGGTACTATGGCGGGGGCATCATAGCCCACGTCTCAAAGAAACAGACGACTCATGCTCTCTCACATCTGTAAACTACAAATTTCCCCACAGACATCGACATTTTTGACAGTTTCCCACAGTAACCCACAGAGGGACAGCGCTCACAGCACATTTCTCCGGGGCATCAAATTTTTTCGACAGTAACCTACAGTAACCCACAGCAGGACAGCACTCACAGCACATTTCTCCCGGGCATTGAATTTTTTTCAACAGTAACCCACAGAGAGACAGAGCTCACAGGATGTACAGCCTCACAGTGTTTGTCAATAAAATAGCTACCTCGAGCGCTAGTAGTAGTAGTACCTGAAAGTACTTAGTAAAATTAAAATTTAACAAGCGGACCAGTCGCCTTAGGATGTTGCAGCTGTTTTACAATCAATTACAATAACAGTCTGTATACTACGCTCGCCGTTGTCTTCTCCTCACCTACATGAATTGGTTCCGCGGGATCAAACATTTCGTACTAGAAGTCACACAATTCAAGCGTCGAGATGGAACAAAATTTTATGTCCATATTTACTATACTACTAGCCTAGTACCAGTACTGCTAAATACAAACTATTTGACACAATTTGAAAGAAGGGACGAGGCATCAGTCCAACTGGATCGTTAGCTGACGGCAGGATGCGAATGAGTCTATGACGAGGTTAGTTGGTAGTGTATACATAATAAGAGTACTTACCAAGAGAACCGTGTGCTGGCTGATGTGAAAGACCGTGTTTTTTGAATGTGACACGCATATGGCCTAGTCCTACATCGGCCTTGTCAAGCTTCCGCTTGGAAATGACAGACTTGTATCTTGAAAGACTGGTCATGACCTCTTGCTCTCGCACGATGCAATCAGCAAGTTTTTTCTCCGCATTAACTATATCGCGTCGGGCCCTTGCGAGATCCATGATCAGGTTGGCTTCACAGTCGTCAACGTCATTGATGGTCTGTACACACGTTAACGAGCAGTGCCTAGTAAGAGTCAGATATCAGTCACTTACCATTGACCCAATAGCATTGACCACGTCGTACAAGTCAGCGATTCCGCTACTGGGAGGCTCACTAGAAGTTCGGCTCGCTTGCCACTTATTGGAGTTTTGCGGGCGCATATTTGACAATGATGGTACGTCACTAGAAATATTTAGGTGGATTGGTACGTTGGACATGGGTGTTTTGAGAATATGGCTTATTGATTCCGCAAGGGATTACTTACAGCTTTCTCGGAATCTCACGCATCGATTGTACTACATATGACATTCCAGTGTCCTTCGTGCGGGAAAGGTGGTTTCAAGGATGATGTAGCCGTTGCTCGGCACATGAGCCAACCTCGCTCTGGCTGCAGTACATGGCTGCAGGATTTGATATGCTCGCGCTCTGAGTCTGATATGGACGATGAACCTGTGAGTACTAATACTATGGACGACGGACCACATACTATTCCCGACATTGAGACTGGTGGTTTTGGAGATTGGGATGAGATGTTTGGAGGGAGTAGTAGTGAGCGCCAGGCTTACGAAGAGAGGACACCAACTCGTAACTCAGAAGTCATCGACTCGTATCCTGACTGCGCTCGATCATACGGCAGGGGCTACACGTTCCTCGACGTATTCAATTCAGACGAGAACAGCAGGCACCGTGCAATGAACCCGTATTATCCATTCAGTGGCCAGAAAGACTGGGAAGTTGGGTCATGGCTACTTCGCTCTGGATTAAGCATGGGGAAGATAGACAGTTTTCTTTCGCTCGACATGGTGAGTAATAAATTCTTTTTGATAACATACAATTTTTGAAGGTGTCTTCTTTAGATAAAGACCCTTCCGTTGTCGTTCCATTCGGCCAAGGAGCTGCGTGGCAGAGCGGAAATGTTGCCTAGTGGCCCGCGCTGGATGTCTCAAGTAGTACCTACAGCACATCCCACGAAATCGCCCGTTGTCTTGTATTGGCGTGATCCCTTAGATTGTATTTCGGGCCTTCTCAACCACCCTGCCTTTCACGATCATCTAGACTTTACGCCTCGCAGGGTGTATAGCACTGCGCAGCGGCTGTGCCGTGTATATTCAGAGTGGATGACTAGTGATGATGCGTGGAATATGCAGGTACGTATAGTTTCATCTGTGCGAGTCGTCGTACTTATCGATTTTCGGACAGTCGGCCCTACCAAGAGGTGCAACACTCCTGGGGACCATCTTATCGTCTGACAAGACGAATATATCAACCATGACGGGTGACAGAGTTGCACACCCCCTTCTGATTAGTCTTGCCAACATAGGCATGTCCACGCGACTCAAGTCGTCTTCGAATGCCTTTGTGCTTACCGCTCTACTTCCCGTCCCAAAATTCATCTACAAGAAAAAACGCATGCGAGGCGTACTTGAGGATCGCCTCATTCACGAATGCTTAGATATTGTTCTCCGTCCACTCAAGCTGGCTGCTCGCGAAGGAGTCATGCTATCGGACCCTGTTGGACACAGTCGCTACTGTTTTACACCACTTGCGAGCTACATTGTCGATACCCCGGAGGCCATGATGCTGGCTGCTGTTGGCGGGAAAACCTCCCCAGTCACTACGGCCATGTACAAACAGTTTGGAGACCCTTTCCGTCATGAGCCTCGCACACGAGCAACTACACTCTCCCAGCTGGACATTGCGCGGAGTAAAGCTGATCCCAACGACATCGAGATATTTTTTCGCGAAGCACAGAAGTTTCGTTTGAATGGCGTGAACGCACCATTCTGGATGGATTGGGTCCTCAGTGATCCATCACATTTTCTCACTCCCGAATTTCTTCACCTCATTCATCGCGAGTTCTACGACCACGACGCAAAGTGGCTTATTTGCGCAGTAGGTGATACAGAGATTGACTTTCGGTTCTCTGTGTTGCAGGCTGTCACTGGGTTCCGTCATTTTCATGGCGGGATTTCAAAACTCAAACAGGTTACAGGACGTACTCAACGCGACATTCAACGCTCGATCGTTGCAGTCAGTGCGGATGCAATTCCTAGCGCAGTGATGACTGCTGTACGAGCTCTGATGGACTTTCGATATCTCGTACAGTCACCCGTAATTGACGACATCCTACTCGCCCGAATTTCCACTGCACTTGATCATTTTCACGCTAACAAAGATGCTATTATAGAGGGTGGATTTCGTCGTGGTCAGCGTGGCGGCATTATCGAGAACTGGTACATACCGAAGCTTGAGCTTATGCAGTCCATAGTTCCAAGCATAAGGAACACTGGAGTTCCTCTGCAATGGACAGCCGATACCACGGAGCATGCCCACATAACGGAAATCAAAAGTCCTGCTCGCTCGAGCAATAATAATAATTACGATCCCCAGATATGTCGCCATCTTGACCGTGCTGATAAATGCCGCCGCTTTGACCTCGCTATGAGTCTGCTCGACAATGTCCCAGACTCAGGGCAGCAGGATCCAGATGACGATGAGAAGGATGAGAATGTTGATTTCGATGTGGACGACGATCGCGATATCCCAGCAGACCTTCTTACGACAATGAAACACCCTGGACATTCGCGTCCAATCACAAATTACTTCGGAATTGCCAAGGTCCTCCAGCACAGGGAAGTGGGGACAGTCCCTGTGCCAGTGCGCTCGTTCGTTGTCGAACGCACAGCGTTTCACCTCACCTACGATCCTTCTATCAGAAACATATCTGTTGACGATGCTGCCATCAAGTTTGGTCTTCCTGACTTATGACCAGCTATTGCCGACTTTCTTCGTCATGAGGCTACTCATGGGAGGGATCACATACATACTATTGGGGGGGCTAGAAGAGCTGGACCTACTGCTTCACTTCCCTTCGACAAACTTCAAGTCTGGTTTAAACTTCGGGTGCAGGACACCGATTTCCATGATGCTAGCATCATACGGCCTGCGCAGACCCTCAATTGTGCACCTCCTTCTGATCCCTGGACATGTGGCCGGTATGACACAGTCATCATTAACAATGAGGCGAGGTACTTATGGCCAGAAGATGGTCTTCGTGGTACGTTATGATCTTATGTCATGCTGAATCTCTACTTATTGTCAAGTCGCAGGTCATACGATTGGCCAAATCAGGCTTATCATGCGTGCTGTTGGAAAAAGTGGCACGAATTGGTCATGGAAGGACCACTTTCTGGTTTACGTGCATCGCTTTGACATTGTTCCTCAAAGCTCCGGTGCTGATGATCGTGAGCCAAGTACGCAGCTCCACTTGCTCAAACGAGCGAAGCGTTCGAATGGCACTTGGGTGGGCGATGTCATACCTGTGACACAGCTCAGAGCACCTGTTAACCTTGTCCCTCGCTTCGGTGCAAGTGCGGACAACCGTCTCACCCCATATAATAGCATGGAACATGCTTCTCAGTTCTGGCTCAACAGGTATTGGGATAAGAATGTATATTTTCCCCTTTCCATGTAGCTTTTGGTGTAGCTTCCGTGCGACGTTCGTGATGGTTGAGTGGTCTTATCTAGCCTATGCCAGAAGTTATTCTAGTCTGTTTTATTCTTAGATCACCGAACTGAGTACTGAGTTTTGATGGGCGCTATTATGTGGCGATAAGCTCTCGTTCTTTGTGCCATTATTGTCCGTGTATGAAAAAATGGCGTTCTTTTTCAGGACCGTTGACAACGGAATCAAATTGTCATCGTTGTTGTCTATCCCCGATGTCACCGACGTCCATACTATGAACAAGATCACCTCTGACGAGCTCAATCGTCTGGTCACTCACGAGGGTTCACCAAAGGCCTCGCAACCGCTGGGACACCTGCTCTCCAAAATATTTCAGTCTTTCACGGTTCCTCTTCCCGATGTATTCAGCCTTAAAATCCCATTCGGAAAAATCCTTTATCGCAACCAACGCATCAACGAGAAATTCAGCGGGACATCGCCCGATACTCTTGTGCCACTGTACGATACTGAAGCGAAGGCTTGGAACTGGGCCCTTCCAGTTGACCCTCCTAAAAATGCCAGTAGTAGTCGTTCGGGCGCAGACTCAGAGGGCGAGTCAGAAGGCGAGTCAGAGGGCGAGTCAGAGGGCGAGTCAGAGGGCGAGTCAGAGGGTGATGATATGCAGAAAGCAACTCACGAAGAAATCTTTGCTGCGTTTCTCAATGCTCTGGCTGGCTGCTTGGCAGCGTCGCAGCCCAAACTAGTAGAAATGCGCTTTGCAACCAGCACATGGAGCGCAGCCAGTGCACAGAAGGCATTACCTGGCAGCGACATCAAGCGCAAGCCAGATCTCATTCTATCTGACGATATATCGGCAAAGTGGGGGAACATCAGGGTATCAGCCGAACTCACTCACAGTCGATACCAGCCTGCGATGCGACTCGGGAAGGCTGCAGATACTCATGCCTATATTATGATGAGTGAACAGCCATGGAGGCGCTTTGCTCTCATATTATCATTCACAGATGAATATCGCCACCTTAGAGTCCTAATGTATGATCACTCTGGTGGCGCCGTGTCTCCTCGCTTCGATATTTACCAACAACCGGACATATTTTCACATATAATCGCTGCCATCAATTTCGGGAGTCTAGAGTGCGTCGGCTATGATCCGACAGTCTCATTCTCAAAGATTGTTTCACCACCCCGATTCAAAGATATCAACTGCTATCGTCCCATTAGAAACGCTCCTGCCCGACCAAGTACGACGGACTGTACTGTTGCCGTATCCACTTCCTCCCTTCCATTTCCCGAGGATCCTGATGGAGTGTCGTCCAGTGATGCCCTTGAATCAGTAGTCGCTAGTGACTCTAGTGACTCTGACTCGACGGAAGAAGGTCCGAGCGGTTCCGCTACACATTACTCGATGGACGAAGAGCATTTCCCACCCCCCTCCCTCCCAGTGCACCCCACTGCAACCCGTAGTGCTCCCCTTCTCAGCCTCGCATCCCAAATGCCCCAGGCTGAGATGACCGAGAGCATCTATTCTGTCACCCCTCTCCCTTCCCAATTCCCTTACTCTGCTCAATCACCTGAACCTTGCGGTAAAATCCGTGTAGGGCAGAAGGTCTACACTATAAGAAGAATCATTTTTGCGAGCCGAGGTCTTGTTGGTCGCGGAACCGTTTGCTATTTGGCAACTTTAGACGATGAAGACTACATAATAAAAGACCATTGGGTTGTAGGCAAGGACGACAATGTAGTCTTGAACGAGATCAAGATGCTGGAATTGATGGATGGCCTCCCTGGCGTTCCAAAGCTGGTGGATCATTGGGTCGTTGAACAGTCAGATGGTGATCCCGATGTTACCCGAAAATATCGGCAGAAAGAACGCCGGAGTACCAGGGGCACTAGTCGTACTCATGTACGTCTTGTCTTGAAGCCATGTGGTCGCCCCCTTCACATGTTCCGAACACTGAAGGAGTTTGTGCGGGCACTAAGGGATATCGTTAAGAGTAAGTTTTTAGTACTTTGGGGTACAGGTGTCTTGGACTGATACTCTTTGATGTTAGTTCAACAAGCTGCGGTGGAGGAACGTCAGATTTTGCATCGGGACTGTAGTCTCAACAACGCGATGATCCTAGACGAACCTGAAGGTAGTGAAGGGTTTCTTATTGACTGGGAGTTTGCCGTTCGGATTGCCTCGGATCATAAATATCCTATTGGCGGTACAGTAAGTACACCTTATTCATTAAATATTCAGTTCATTAATTGATTTGCCAGGGCACAGTCCCTTTCATGTCACGCGGACTTCTCAATCAATATGCGGTCCTGCAGCAGGAGGCGGACCTGGAATCGAAGAGGAAGAAGACGGCGAAGAAGAAAGAGACTCGGGGACGCAATTCAGTCGACAAACCAAAAACCCCGAAATCATCCTCTGATTCTCTGGCGCTACCTGTATCATACGTCATCCAAGGCTATGCGGATGACCTGGAGTCCCTTTTTTTCGTGTTCGCTTGGGTTTGCATCAAGTTTTGTGGTCCCAACGGTATGGTGCAGGAGCGCTTGCCCAATTCGTTGGTGGATCGTTGGACCAGCCTTGACCTGGGATCGTGCGCAGCCTTCAAGATCACCTTTTTCGCTTATCCAGGAGAGGAAAAGCGTCTCACAGACCAATTTCACCCGTACTTCAAGCAGCTGATCCCCCTCGCAGTAGAGTGGCGTAGAGTTCTGGTGGACAACATGATCCACCCCGTTACCTTCGACACCATTCTCGCTGTACTCAACTCTCATCTCGACAAACTCCCCGACGACGAGGAGCTCGTATCTGCTGTGGACATGCTCAGGAATGATGCTGCCATTCTCACGAAACATGTTAAGGGCAAACGGATTGCTTCAGACCCTCCCTCTGTAGTAGCACCCAAGCGGCAAAAGTCTCATCATAGTGATACCGAGTCTGACTCAGCATCGGGCAGTGACGCATGACCAGGAGGTGAAGCCTACTCATTACACATATTCAGCTATTTTTCTTCTTCACTGACTTAGTATGAATGACATGTTTAACTTTAGCAGTAGTATTTCTAGAATCTCACTGGCTTGTACTATTAGTATGTTGCGTTTTTACTATAGTTCACTGACCGGTACCTATGATATTGTTGTTCTGACTATATCGTTCTTTTTCAAGCTTTTTTCAAGCGTTTATCTTTTTACAATCAAGATACTAGTAGTACGCCAGGATCTGATATAGTATCACTACTAGTAGGTTCTGGTACGATTCATGTTATGTGTAGCATTTTTGCTTACGTGATCGGCAATTTCTCTTATGAGTACCATTACCAACGACGAAGGTTTTTTCACGCTAGTCATGCGAATCGATTCGGAGTACGACGTGATAGTAACAATCCTCATGGTGGTATGTTTCTTTATTACTATCATTCTTATTAATGATAAACTTTTCTCTCGCTACCCATACGGCTATTAAGTATTAGTACACGGATGAGCCATGGTATAAAATCATCGTAAGTCTGGGATAATTTATCAGAGTCACTTCTTCCTCTGTTCTTCATTACAGTCATGCCTCCTCGTGCCATCGCCAGTCCTAAGAAGAAACGATCTGGCAAGCGCAAAGGATCCGATGCTTCAAAGGCCGGCTTGCCAAAGAAGTCTCGGGCTGCAGACATTGCTGAGGTACCCAGCATGGTACCCCTCGTGTCCCTTGGCCTGACTGGAGCAGAAGCGGAACAAAATGCTCCCCGGCGTTCTGGTCGCCCTAACGCGGGAACTGGAGGTAGGAATGCACAACTGGAGAAGATTGGATCAGTATTGCAATCCAAGCCTCGGACTCAAGAACGTAAGGGTACAACGTCCCTTGGTCTCAATGTTCCAGTCAATCCTCAAGCCCCAGAACCGCGTCGTAGAGGTCGAAAGAATCATTCAAAGGTAGGCGTCCAATTAATTCTGTTACTCATATTGATTGTTTCGTAGGCAGTTCCTCCACCCTACAGCTCACTCGTTAGGGATGCTCCAGATGCCCCAGCCAAGGACATTATCGCCACAGGGCCCAGCTTTACATCCCAGCAACCTGGTGGAAGGTTTGGATTTGTTGCTCCAACAGAAATAGCTCATTCCGGTACTGCCCAGCCCAATATTCAGGCATTGCACAACCCGCATGTCACCATTGGGGCGAAGGACGCTGAGCAGCGCGCTCGGGACGCCATTGCCGAGCAACGAGCTCGAGATGCCATTGCCGAGCAACGAGCTCGAGACGCCATTGCCGAGCAACGAGCTCGAGACGCCATTGCCGAGCAACGAGCTCGGGACACTATCGCTGAGAAGCGAACTCGGGATGCAATTGCTGAGCGACATACCCAGAACGCTGTCTCTGAATATCCAGTGGTTTTGCCAAGGTCCGTCTTTCGGGAGGAGAATTTAGATCCAGCCCTACGTCAGCATGATGACACTGTTAGGGCTCAGCGTCGTCTGACGTCGTTTGAATCTGATGACAGTGACTCTAAAGACTGTAGCAGTGATGACAGCAATGATAGCAATGATAAAGATGCTGATGAAGAGGACAGCGGAGAGGATGATGAGGAGGAGGGGGGAAATGATGATACAGTCAAGAGCTCACAGCAGTTTGGTTGGGGGGAGGCTGGCCGACGCCAGAAAGAACACCCAGGTACACATTCTCGTCGTGTGATTTCGCTTCACTAATTCAATGTTATAGGGTTTGTGGAGGATGTACCACCTTCGCAATCTCCAGTCGCTCGCCCTCTCACACCTGAAATTCAGTTCCAGTACTCACGCGATGAAGATGATGTAGTTGCCCAGACGAGCCTTGATAAAACCTCGGTAAGTTTTCTGCTCAAGCCGGGAGTAACTCTCATTTTATATTGTTAATCCAGCGGAACGAAAGCTCTCAGGTATGGCCATATCGTTCAATTGTATCATGCTTACCATTGCCTTTCTTTCAAGGACCCTCCGGATATCTCACCAGGACCGCGGCGGCAAGCATCCCAACACATTGAGGTGAGATCAGGGAGACCATTTTAATTGACACTCACCATCAAGCAGACCATCACCTCGAAGCCTGACGATGTACTACAACGCCATCATAAGAAAAACGGAAAGCCCCGTCTTCCTGATCCTGAATCCCTCGAACTGCTGAATCAAGTGTCCGAGTGTGATGTTCAGCCATTGAAAAACAAAAAGTCTAGGTCATCGCGTGGTGGGCCAACACCCGATCAATTATCTTGGTACGGACCACGCTGGAAAAGTTTCTTGGAGGACGCCAAAGTAGAATGTCGCGCGCAACACG
The DNA here is from genome assembly GCF_016647785.1 of Suillus fuscotomentosus. NCBI lineage: Eukaryota > Fungi > Basidiomycota > Agaricomycetes > Boletales > Suillaceae > Suillus > Suillus fuscotomentosus. The sequence continues at coordinate 48,424 of NW_024539626.1, forward strand.
CCCTGGAGAACCCGTTTCTAACTTTGGTGAAGAATCTTCCAGGAACAATCACTGAAGTTCTCATTGCAGTATTGGTTGTGTGGGATACGAACGGTAAACAATTTGAAGCTGGTAGGCACTTGTTCGTTCTCATTCGTTCTCGAACTAATATGTCATATTCTGATGCAGGGGTTTGGCCAGAACACAAATTTAATATGACTCGGTTGGTGCGTGCATAACTGACTTTGTGCCAATATCTCGTTGACAGTCTGTATTAAAGCTGTACGACGATCTTTCGACTTGGCGATCTGACTTGAAGAAAACAGCCATAAGCATTGCACCAGTATCATATTCGCTTATTCCTCCGCTTTCTGTCCCCGTTCAGGAACGTGCTGCTTGGGTCGAGCACACTGCTGCTGAATTGATCAAGGAAGCATTCTTCTTACGCTTTGGGGTGGACGATCAGGTAAGTGATCTTGTGGTGATCGCAACTCTACTGATGGAAGATTTCTAGGGGAGAACACGAAACTTCGCTCATCCCGCCCTTCGTGAAGCCGTCATCACATTCTTTTACACAGGACCATATCGAATTGCACGAAGGATGCCGGAGACCTTTAGCACGGAATTGCCACTCTCATGTTTGGCTTTGGTTGCTGCGGCGGTAATTTCGTCTCCCTCGCCAATGTCATGTGTTAATTTTCTGTCTTGAAACTAGTTCAATTGTGTCTTCGACGGTCTTGTAAAAAACGGACATGGGAAGTCATACCCAAACTTTTCCACCAAGGACTACGGCCCCGTCTATTGTCGGATGCTCGAATTGCTCAAACATATCCTTGAGGATGCGTATCATGGGCCTAGGCTGTCAGCTCAACTGCGAGAATGGGCTGCAGCGGGATGGTGAGGATCTTTTCTCTCTGATAATTTTTTTACTGATTTTCATTTGTACAGGGCTGCAGCTATGAATCTCGAAGGAGTTGTTGATGCCAGACACGACCACCTGCAGATTCTTCTTGACTAAAAGCTTCGTATTCCCGCTCCCCAGTTTATATCAAGCATTTATCGTGTTTGGCGCACGTATCATTGTATTTACTGTTTGTCGTGGTCATGTGATTCAATATATTGGTTTTGTTTTTTTGTTTTAAAATTTTTGTGTTGTCCAGTGTGTGTAAGCAGTACAGCGAGCAAATGTCTGTACAGCTCCGGGTCTCTGAGTGCTCTGTGGGTGTCTGTACAGAGATGGACAGCGAAAAAATTTGCAATTCAAGTAGATTTTCGTAATTACTGGGCGGTCTGTAGGTGTCTGTACAGAGATTCACAGCGCAAGGTGTCGCTGTGATGGACTGGCTAATTGGGACCAAGCTGTAGCGCTTGCATGCTGTACAGCGCTGTACAGCGCTGCACAGTGCAAAGTGGTTTACTGATGCATCCACAGAGGCCGAATATATGGCGGTCACACACGTCATACAAGAAGGCCTCTGGATCAAGTCGCTCATCATCTCGCTTCACGTACATCTTCCTTTCCCCATCGTCATCTTCATGGACAATACTGGCGCCATCTCATTATCAACTGAAGCACGCAATCACATCCGTTCCAAGCACATTGACGTGCGATACCATTTCATCCGGGAACATATTGAGAAAGGAACATTCCTACTCAAATGGGTCGCCTCTCACAGGAACACCGCGGATATCTTCACGAAAGCTCTCCCTCGACCTCTCTTCGAAAAACATCTGCCCGGCCTTCATCTGGTGTCTCGCTGAGGGGGTGTGTTGGACGATACGGGTCGGACGAATTGAGTATTGGATGGTACGAGTTGGGCGTTGGACGATACGAGTTGGACACACACGCATGGTACCAGTCCCGGAGGATTAGCCTCCGGGACCATTTTTGTCTTCTTTTCCTTTTCCGATCCTTATCGTATCTTGTCAGCTTCAGCACCATATGTTTCTCGGCAGCTTCTCTCCGTCTTGAACCTTCTATTGCTTACCTTTAAATATCTTGCTCGTACGCAGCGATACCTCAGCGTTGTCTTACACGTCCGCTGAGGTACGTATACCACTACTCTTTTGTATCCAGCTTTGCTAACGTACGACCTAGACCTTGGTCTAGGTAAATTCAATTCAGCGTTGTCTTACACGTCCGCTGAGACCTTGGTCTAGTTCCAACATTGAGAACTCACGACACTTGTAGTACTGTTTACCGCAAGGCTCAATCATAGTAGTAAGTAGTAGTCCAAAGTCCGATATACGACTGGTTATGATCTAGGGATATTATATCAGCGAAGAGGCAGCGCCTAACTTTGAAATTATCTCCGGTACGCTCCAGAATTCCATCATCGTCTGCATCCACCCACTAACTTGAATTTATAACCCTGCTCATCATCCGCACGCTACATAGTACCTGTGCGATAAATCCAGTTTATTCATCAATTACCCAAATTCCAGCACAAGCGACAACCGGCTATCCAGGCAATCCCAATCCCAAGGCCCTTGCATCTGGCCCCCTCTGCCAGATCGTATCTCAGCTCCTTCAAGGAGGAAGCCTGCCCACAGCGCAAACAATCCACATATGCCTCCGCGTCCACGGGATGGTACAAGCACTCCCTACATTCACCCTTCCAGCATCCACCTGCTGGACTTCACCACGAGCGGTCCGCGCTAATGTCTGCATCCGCGTGGAACGGACCCAATTTCATCGCAAGAGTTAGTAACCATGGGGCTTAACAAGTTCGTGTCACTTAGCCAACACCCGTCGCCATCAGCTCGACGACAAGCATCTTCGTGCTTGTCTTCCTCGTCAAATGTGTCAACGCCCATGGCTGAGAATATTGGCATGCCAGGCAGAGGGGAGTGTTATACTTACCTGCTGCATCCGCTGTTATAGCATGATATACAGGAGGGAGCAGCAGAGGAAAAGAATGTGGCGTGGACGGGGTGTATTATTTCGGACGATACCCACAGCTGGTATGTCTTCTGCCACGCACCTTTTTCATCCTCTGCTCCCATGTTCACCTCGTAAGATAGACTTGAACGTCCCTCCATGTCCGGCATACGAAGGCAGTCACAGGATATTTTAGAGTGGAGCGACTGCAAATCGATACGCTGATCGCCAACAGCTGATCGATTTCTTGTGTCAGTATTACTCGACCCCATCGAAAGATCGAGATTTTTGTTCATCCCTTAGATTGCACACTGGGTTGCTGACGTTTGGCGATGTCGGACGTTATCATAACGGCTGTCGATCGCAGCAAGCTCTCACGGGATTCAGCTCGTTAGACTGATAGGAAACGCGAGTGTTTTGTTATGGTCTTCTTTAGGCGCTCTCTCGTACGTTGATAAGATACGCATGAAAAGGCTACAAGTCACACTGAAGACCATGGCATAAAGTGAGATCCAACGCTGAAAATTTGTCCTTGGACATAAGGCAGACATCTTGTAAGTCGATTTCTCCTTTGTTCCACGATAGCATCATCTCGGTCCCTCGAGAAGATGCATTTAGATTCCAGAGTATGATGCATGCGGTCGATACACTCATTGTTTAGTGAAAACGAGAATGGTGCAGTTCTAATCGTAGGCCCCGGGAATGCACAGAGCGCACGTAAGATAAACCAGGGTTCCACCTTTGACTTCGTAATCCAGGAACATGATAATCTGCACACTGTCCTTGAAGAACTTACGAAAACTTTGGAGGCGCGTCCGCTGTTTGAAATCCATCAGTCTCGAAGGCTATCACCCGCGAACAGCTCAGTCTTAGCCATCAACTGGTGTCACAGACGTTGACAGAGACGTTCCATGGATCTATATAAAATGTAACTCTGAAATGACAACACTGTATTGCTTTTAAAAATATTGGCGCAAGTCGAAATAGGCTGCTAAGCAGCATGGTACGTAGAACATACCTGAACTCAATGCACTTGAATCGGACAAAGAATGCTTCGGAGGTACATCAAGCCCAGTGGATTCCACCACCATCTCAGGATTCTCAGCTGAGGGTGACTCACGTGCTTCAAACACCTGTACACCATACCAAGGAAAGCGCTACATATATTGTGTGATCATACAACCGTGTCATAAAGTTCCACCTCCTGAAACTACCTCAATAAACCTCTCGAAGCCCACATTCACAGCTGAGATAACTCATCCACTTCGGAACACCATCTACATTGCGTTGCATTGCCTGATATCAAGGTCTTGCTGAAAGACGAGTATATCAGCGGGATTGTTGCCACAGGATGACGACGAAACATACACAGGCGATGATTTAAAGTGATTTCAAGAACAGCGTTGATTAACTCCGCCTTCGCCTGAGAGGACGAAGATTCTTTCTCCATCGCGGAAGCAGCCACCGCTTGTTCATAAGCGTGAACGGGGTCGCTCACACCCTTCACGACAGCAGCTGCATGCGGAGATGACATGTACTGCTCCAGTGCGACATAAAAAGAGGGATCAGACTGCCCCTTGTCCTGAAGATAGCGCCGCTTGTCAAAAATATAGAAAGAGTGTTCGAAGATAATGACAGCAGCTAAACGGTCAATAATAAGCAGGTTCACCACAACGCAACCTCAAAATTCACCGGAAATGAGCTGAACAACGTTGTGCAAGGGCGATAAGCCACAGGCCTGGCGAATTGCCAACATGAGAAATGTGTACAATCTGGCACCAATTGGACACACCACAGAGAGTAACTTGGATTGTATCACCGCACAGTGATCGTCGCGAAGCTCGTCCTATTGAGGGATCAGCATGGCTGTTGCTCGAACGAGGATCGACACACTCACTTCCTGCGAACGGTGGGCAACGACTTGGATCAGCATGGCTGTTGCTCGAACGAGGATCGACACACTCACTCCCTGCGAACGGTGGGCAACGACTTGGATCAGCATGGCTCTTGCGCGAATGAGGATTGACAGACGTACTGCCTGTAAGTAAAGGTTTGACATAAATGAGAGCAACCTTTGAATTTTCCAAGAATCTTACCCAAATATGTGGAAACCAGGCGCCCAAGGTTCCTATTATCTTCTCGTGACCTTCAGATGCGCTTGTCTCTGCAGAGCCAAGATGTTCTCGCAATGTTCTGGACAATATCAGTCGTTAACACCAAGTTGCGGCAAGCGAATGAGTCCATGGTTGGTTACCTTTCAATTGCATATTTCATACAGACCTCCAAGTTGGTCTGTTGGGTCGTGACGAACAATCGCTTCAGTACTTCATCATCCAAAGTTGCAGCTGTGCGTTCGATCAGTGGTCCAGAATTTGCATCATCTTTGTCCATATCTGATGGATCAACGGTCATCATGTATGGGAACTTGACAATAAACCGGCTTACTGGGAAGGCATACGTGACATGGTGGAGGTTTTCGGACATCCTTGAGAAACCTCAGTTGCGGTCCGTTTGCAAATGTTTCTTCGGCGCGTTTTGCGGCCAGTTTTCTAGCGTCTTTCCGAGATTTTCCTTCTGTTTTCAGTTGTGTGTAAGCGACGTCGTATAGTGCATCGAACTTTGTGAACACAACGATGACAGGTACTGAGGATTGTGATTCTGCGCATCAGTCGAAAGTCGAATGTCGATGAGGGTGGGACGCGAAAACTTACTGCTTCCTGTGTCGCACTGGGAGAAAAACTTATTCTCGGCTGCAGTGAACGACCTACATGCTTCGTCCATTGGGATGCAGAACCTATGTTGAAACCGTTAGATAGCGCATGCTGTGATTGACGGATTGCAATTACCATATAGTGTGGAGCCGTTTTGTTATCTTCATTTCCTTGGAACGCTCAATGATAAATGTCTGGACCTTGTCGAATTCTGATACGCCGCCTGCCTCGAAACCCCGTGAATCATGAAAAACGAAGCCCGGGTTGCTTGGAAACACCACTTCGTCATCAATGTCGTGCAGTCCGCGCTGAGGGCACGTGAATTTATGACATCGACTAAGAGCACAACTCACCCCTCTGGATCCCGTTAAATCGATCTGATGTTGATGGGTCAGTACCTTCCTCCTACTGGCAATGTGATGCCCACCTTTTCCCCCTTGCTGTTGTATATTTCTGGTTGGTCCCGCGTGTTGCAGACTCTCTGCAGAATGGTTGTTTTTCCTGCATTGGCTCTCCCTATGACGAGGATCCGAAAGCGACCGATTCTCCGTTTTATCTTTGAAGGATCCATGGGGAGGGTGAATGTGACTGAAGGAGAAGCGTTGGTGTGGCCTTATAATCGTTGCAGTGTGTGAACCCGGCGATTACCCAACCCGAAGCCAGCCTATATAGAATCAGTGTATTTGATATCATATGAGCTGTATGTGGATGAAGCGTACAAGACAAGACTGATAATCAGCATAAGATCCATATTTGAAATTAGCTTATCGTACCATACTCGTGAACCTATAACAAAACACTAGGCCAAAATCGTAACAAACACAACGACAACTTCGGCCCCGTTACCTTATTCAACTTAGCAGATAGCAATTGGACGGAATGTGATTGAGGGAGTCGCAGACAAGACACGAGAAAAAACATGTCCAAACAAACTCCATCATACTATGACTTCAACGAAGGGTTTCGAAACGGACAAGCAGTACAACCTTCAAGATAAGTCAGAGGCAGATTCAGATTCAGAACTGACGAGCTCGAGGTTTCCGAGGTCTTGTCATTATTACGCGTTGGGTATGATCAATCAACCCCAGGATAGCTCGTAACTTACGTAGGGCACCGGGCCCGGGTCTTCACAAAGACTGTCTTATCGCAACCTATGCCATCCACGTTTATTTGGTGATAGTCCCCCATTCTACATCATAAGAGTAGCTTCTTCCCTAAATCAAATCAGCATGGCTAATACTGTTCACGCCTCGACGGTCTCCAGCTGCAGCATCTTTGGTAACTCAATTCTTATCATCATGTGGTGTCATCAAACCCGCTGAATATATCCAACAGGCATCACCGTCGATTTCACCAATTGGTCGAAAACTATAGAATCTGCTGAAGTACGGACCAGCAAGCATCCGCCAATTGAACTTGAGCGCGAAGCAGGAAAGAGTTTGCGACACATGTTTGATTTACCCATGTAGTAACGTTCAAATTCTCGACCCCGACACATGTTCTCACCTAAGTTGCTTCTGTGTCTTTTTTGTCTCAGGGTGATTTCCCATGAAGATCCATTTTCCCTACGTATACGGTACAAGGAATCTTTTGGGATGAAGACCAAAGACATTGCTTTTGACCCAGATGTCATTTTTCTCGTATCTAGTGCAAGCGAGGGACAAGGTAAAACAATAATGATTGCACTCTCACCTCACTCGCCCACTCACTCAACCTCAACATCCATAGAATACATCAAGTCGCATGAAGAAATCACGATTGTCGTCGCCCTTTCTGGGAATACCTCAGCTGAAGTAAGGATCCACAGTCTGGCATCGAAACCGTCTAAGTTGTGGATTAGCAGTCTGAGCAATCTATCTCTACTGGCCAAAGTCATACGCTCCTGGCTACTACTTCCGAAATCTTTCGGAGCTGTCCTCAGTGAGTCGGGATGATCATAAAGTGCTGTTCTTGAAGTTGACCCTTCCAAGGTTCCGAATTCTGGTGATAGGAAAGGTATCTTGCAGTTGACTTTCTCCGATCTCAGGCCATTGCTGACGACGTGCTTTTAATAGACTGGCGTCGGCAAGTCGTCACTGATCAACCATGTATTCGGAGTGGACACAATGGTGGGCCAAACGCAGTGCTTCGACAAGCACAGCTACTCATGCTGTCAATAGTCTGTTGCCCATGATAAGTCAGGCGAGGCCAGCATCGACGATGAGTTCGTCTCATCTCAGAACGACAGGTTCGTTCTCCACGACAGCAAGGGTTTTGAACCAGGGGAACAAGACAACCTCAAAATTGTCCGAGATTTTATTGGCCGTCGGAGCGCAATGCCTGATTTAAAAGACCAGCTGCACGTTGTTTTGTGGGGATTCTATCTCGACCATTCCGTTATGGTAGACTGACCAAATACATCGAAGGCTTTGCTTTGAGATACCTCGTGCAGGCGGACGTTTGCTGGAGACGGGAACAGAGGAATTCCTGGAATCGAAACGTGATGGAACGCTGGGAAAAGGTAAGTAAATCGATAACTATATCTCCGCTACGTTGAGGTTCACACTTCATCAAAGTTCCTGTTATCGTCGTTCTTACTAAATACGACATGCTTATCGAACGCATGGAACGAAATCTAGATGAGGCCTCTCTCGATGAATTGAGCGACGAAGAGATCGAGGAACTCGTGAAGAACAAAGCAGAAGCAGAGCTGCGGGATACCTGCATCGGACCTCTAGAGGAATTGGCAGGGTCTGATATCCCCCACGCCACGATCTCCAGTGTGTACCAATACTCTGACAGGTTCACGCGTGCCTCTGAAGTGTAATATTGCAGCCGCAAAAGGTTACACGGAGACACTCACCGACCTCATCCAAATAACTGAAAGCTGTGTCAATGAGCATCTTGTGCCGGAGGCCGCAGTGATGACCTCCATCGCTCAGCGAATGCATCCTGGACTCAAAACAGAGGCATTAATTAAGTGAGTCTTGCTCGCTCCATTCTTATCTGGTGATTTACGCAGAGTCAGTGTTGGCAAGCAAAGTTTGTCCCAGTTTCCCGTTGATAATCACTGAATTCAGTCTAAATATTCATGTCTCGCAGAATATTGGAAGGCGCTTGCATCATGCCCAAAGTTCAAGAATTACCAGATCCAGGATTGTCTGCGTGTGCTTCACACTGACATCGTCGATGTGTGGAACTTCCGTGACCCTCATCATGTGACGGCTGTCTTATTTGTCGTCGTTGCATCCGTCTAACGTGATTTGCACATAGCACTTGCACAGCCAAGAGTTCAGGGAATTGATGATGAACATGGTCGATAAGATACAAGCTGGATCTACAGTTGATCCCACCAAGACCTTGTAGGCCGGTCTTTTACGCGACTAGATCGATTTTATCTCATTGAATGTTTGCAGGACATTTGGGTTATCCATGGTTGGCACTATTGCGGGCATCGTGTCCGCCTTGGCGGCACCGGCAGCTCCCATCGTACTACCAATCGCAGTAGGTGCCGTGCTCGTGGTATGGGTTCACGAAGTGTACAAAATGTCGTACGCACCGCTATTTTTTTTTGGCGAGCGAAGGGATATCGACACTTCTTTGTTAGCCACGTGGTGCTTCAGCGCTTTATGGCCTACATCATGCACTTGACACTTGTGTTGCAAACACTTTTTATCGTGTCAGAAAGCCGGGAACTCACCCGTAGGGCCATCAAGCTCGCGGTCAATTCCTACCTCGCCTCCCCAATAAGCGGAGAAGTTCTCAATAAAATTCAGGATTACGATAAGCAATTGACGATCCTGGAACGCGCGGATAGCGATACGTTGGACAAAATCGAAGAGATGATGCAATTTTACAAGATCGATGCAGCACAAATTTCCAATCTTCAGGCAAATACTTCCCATGTAGATTTGTCGTCGGACGAGCCATGGTAAATTCAGAAGTCGTAGGGTTCGATTGTCTCTTTTGTGGATGGTTCTGCGCGTGGGCGGTGTCTAAGTGCTGACGCGATTGCAGATAGTGCTCGCTTGTACTATATAACTGGATTTATACCCGATCATAACAATGCAACCTATGCTCTACTGTGTTCTATTAACGTGATGTACTTACTGCTAGATTTCACTCGAGCCTCCAAGGTGCCAAGGTATTGTAGTAGTCCATAAAAACTTGGCCTCAATTGTTCAACGTTCAACGCCTTCTGAACAGGTCATGGTGCACTGGATTTAGATATTTGGTGAGCTAATGAAAGAAAATAACGAACAATGCGATGGTTCCTACTGACCTTTTAGTGTTGAGAATATATTATTTCGACGCATTCGCTTCGTTCCAGTGGTGGTAACTCACACAGTATGACTGTAGCCCAGAGCATATCCATTGCAGGCTCGCAAGAGATCCTGCATGTCGTCGTAAGCGCCGCAAGGAAATCACGAGCCAAAAGTACCTTGCGGAGATGACAAACTTTGGTCCGGAACAAATCCAGGATCACTGACATGCAGATCGGTGCGATTGTGCTGGAGGATCTCGGAAACGATGCGGTACGGCAGAGCTCGATGCATGTTGTTTATCGAGTTTCTCCTGATTCTAGACGGGTATACGTATTACGCAGCTGCATACAACATGAGGCACGAGGAACACACGAGGAGTCAAACGTTGATGTGGTTTTGATCATTCGGAAGCGACAGGGATATCTGTGTTGGGTTACAGGGTCCTGAGGCCTGAACAGTGTACGTGCGTTATCTCAATAGATCTCACTTACAGACGACGGCAAGACCTCCAGCAGTACTGCTGGATAATGTTTTTCATGCTCGTGTACAAGGTCAAGTCTATCGCGCCATCGTGCGTCCGAGTCTGTCCAGGCTACCACACCTAATTTCTTAACCCAATTTCATGAAGCCTGCTGCGGCTGCCTACAAGTCTTGAAACCTCACGCTGCTTCCGAACCCCATGGCAGAGCGTGACCTGCCGAGACCTTCCTATCTTCCTGCTTTTACCCGGTCGCACTACTAGGGAAAATGACGGAGTGCTTGTTTAGCCTCATCCCGTAAAATAGCATATGGATAGAACAGAATATAATTTACCAATGCAAATAAATTTGCCGCTCTCTAGTAACTAAGAAAGACAATAGGGGACTTCAAAGTTGAGTTGAGCGTCCAAATCACGTCCAAATCGGCATCCGAAATCAACTTTGAACTCCCCTAATACACTGGATAAAGAGACACGAACAAAATTAGATCGAAAAAAATGAAGGAGAGATGTTTCTACGTTTTGTTAAAGCTCGTCCAGCTTCAAAAACGGACGACATGTCCATGTCAGCATTGCTGTTTGCAAGTGCGAAGAGAATGAGGTGGTTTACCAGCACGGGCTTGTGTTTTGGAACACCCGACAATAAATCAGCCGATAAGATACGAGCAGTACTGAATGCTCCGTACCTGGGAGAGATGCGTTGGGCAGCGAAGACCATGGACGAATGGAGTTTGGTGCGACAGAGGGCGCACGCTGCCGCATGCACTGACTTGGAGCTAGTGGCCGCTAAATGAGGGGTGAGGCCTCATTCCGAAGCAAAGAGATACGTGATGAACAACCCTGAGTTGTAGGTTGAGTTGATTGAGTTTTAGGTGACGCCTTTCGTGCAGACGAATCATAATTAGCGAGTGCCAGAAAGTTGACTTGATGTTTTTAACCGCCGCTGTTCAGAGCTGACCAGGTTCTCGAGGTCTTGCCATTATTGCAATTTGGGAGCCGAAGTATGATTGCGGAAGTTGAAATTTGAAAGTTCAATATGCTAGGCAGGGCAATTGTAATTAACCCCAGAACAGCTCGTGACTTACGTAGTAGTAGAGCACCGGCGTAGCTTTCTTATCGCAACGTTCTTGTGATCCACGTGTTTTCTAGTTTATAATCAACAGGGTGTGCCGTTAACCTAGCTCGGAGGAGAACTCTTCCCTCAGAAATCAAGTCCGACCCCATGGCTAATGCTCTTCACCCTCTCCCCATCTACGGTACTCAATTCTTGTCGTCAAGTACTATAATCAACCCCGCTGAATTTATCCAACAGGTATCACCGTCGATTTTAGCAAGTTGAAAACGAATAGAGAATCTGCTGAAGTACGGATTGGCAAATTCAATTCGCCAATTAAACGCGCAGAAGGAAAGAGTTTATGCGAGACGTTTTCTCCACCCATGTAACTTTTAAACACTCGACCCTAATTTATATTCTCACCCGAGTTACTTTGGTGTCTTGTTTGCTTTAGAATGTTTTCTCGCGGGGATATATTTTCCTTACATGTGCGGTACAAGGCACGTTTTGTGATGAAGACCAAAGACATTACTCTCGATCCAGATGACATTTTCCTGGCAACTGGTGGACAAGGTAAAATAATAATAGTCGCACTCTCACCTCACACGAACTCAACTTCACATCTGTAGAATACATCAAGTTGTATAAAAAAATCCGGATCGTTGTCAACCTTTCCGGCAATACCTCAACTAAAGTAAGGATCCACGTCTGGCATCGAAACCGTCTAAGTCATAGATTGGCAGGCTGAACAGGCTGCCTCTTCCGGCCAAAGCTCTGGGCTCCTACCTACTACTTCCGCCATATTTGAGAAGTGTCCTCGGTGAGTCAGGGTGATCATGAGGCACTGGCTTTGAGGCTGACGCTCCCAAGGTTCCGAATTCTGGTAATGGGAAAGGTATCTGACTTCCTCCGATCTCGGACCAGTGTTGACGACATGCTTTTAATAGGTAGGTGTTGGGAAGTCATCCCTGATCGACCACGTATTTGGAGTAGACAAACAACAAGTGAGCAACGACACTTCAACGAGCATAGACACTGATACTGTCAATAGATCATCGAGCACAATAAGCCAGGCGAGGCTATCATCGACAAGGAGTTCACCTCACCTGAGAACGACAGGTTCGTTCTCCACGATAGCAAAGGTTTCGAACCAGGGGAAGTAGAAAACCTCACAATAGTCCGAAAATTTATCGAACGTCGGAGGAACATGCCGGATTTGAAAGATCAGCTGCATGCTGTTTGGTGAGGATTCCATCTCGACCATTCCGTTATGGTAGACTGACCTAAGTACATGGAAGGCTTTGCTTTCAGATACCCCATGCAGGCGGACGTCTACTAGAGACAGGAACGGAGGATTTCTTGAATCGAAACGTGATGGAACCTGGGGAACGGTAAGTGAATCGATAACTACCTTCTTGCTACGTTGGGCTCACACTTTGTCCAAGTTCCCGTTATCGTCGTCCTTACTAAATACGATAAGCTCATCGAACAGCGTGGAGCGAACTCTAGATGAAGCTTCTCTCGATGAATCGAGCGATGAAGCTTTCGAATGAACTCGTCAAGAGCACAGCAGAAGCAGAGGTGCAGGATACCTGCATCGGGACCTCTAGAGGAATTTTCAGGGTCTGATATCCCCCACGCCACGATCTCCAGTGTGTACCAATACTCTGACAGGTTCATGCGTGCTTCTGAAGTGTAATATTGCAGCCGCAAAAGGCTACGAGGAGACAGCTCAGCCCATCTGATTGAAATAACTGAAAGTTGTGTCAATCAGCATCTTGCACCCGAGGCCGCGGTGATGACCTCCGTCGCTCAGCGAGTGCATCCTGGACTCAAAATAGATGCATTAATTAAGTAAGTCTTGCTTGCCTCATTCTTATCTGGTGATTTACGCAATGTCAGGATTGGCAAACAAAGTTTGTCCCAGTTTCGCGTTCATAATCACTGAATACAGTCTAAATCTCAATGTCTTGCAGGATACTGGAAGGCGCTCTCATCATGTCCAATGTTCAAAAAACACCAGATGCAGGATTGTCTACGCGTGCTTCATAACGACATCATCGATGTGTGGAACTTCCGTGACCCTCATCATGTGATGGCTATCTTATTTGTCGTCGTTGCATCCGCGCTAACATGATCTGCGCATAGTACTTGCGCAGCCAAGAGTTCAGGGATTTGATGATGAAAATGACCGATAAGACACAAGCTGGATCTACAGCTAATCCCAACACGACCTTGTAAGCCGGTCTTTTGTGTGACAGATAAATTTTATCTCATTGAATGTTTACAGGAAATTTGGGTTATCCATGGTTGGCACTATTGCGGGCATCGTGTCCGCATTAGCGGGACCTGCAGCTCCCATCGTAGTACCAATCGCAGCAGGCGCCGTGGTCGTCGTATGGGTTCGCGATGTATACAAGATGTCGTACGCACCACTATTTTTTTCGTGTGCGAAAGGATATCAACACTTCTTTGTTAGTCACGTGGTGCTTCAGCGCTTCATGGCCTACATTATGCACTTGACACTTGTGTTGCAGACACTTTTTATCGTGTCAGAAAGCCGGGAACTCACTCGTAGGGCCATCAAGCTCGCAGTCAAATCCTACTCCGCCTCCTCAATAAGCGAAGAGGTTCTTACTCGGATTCAGGATTATGTTGGGGGATTGGCTGTCTTGGAACACGCGGATAAGGACACCTTGGACAAAATCGAAGAGATGATGCAATTTTACAAGATCGATGGGGCACAAATCACCGAACTTGCAGCACAAATGTCCAACCTTCAGACAAATATTTATTTGTTACCAGACGAACCATGGTAAATCGAGAAGTCGTAGCACTCGATTGTTTCTTTCTTGGATGGTTTGGGCGTGGGCGGTGTTCGAGTGTTGACGCGATTACAGACAGTGCTCGCTTGTACTATACAACTGGATTTACTATACCCGATCGTAACAATGTAACCTATGCTCTACTGTGTTCTATGTACTTAGTGCTGCTAGATTTTACTCGAGCCTCCAACGTGCCGAGGTATTGTAACAGTTCATAAAAACTTGGCCTCACGCACGAACAATCATTCGACCCCTTTTGAACAGGCCATGGTGCACTGGATTTAGATACTTGGTGAGCTAATGAAATATAATAATGAACAGTGCGATGGTCCCCACTGACCTTTTAGTGTTGAGAATCGATGTAGGTTCGTTCCAGTGGTGGTAAGCCACACGGTATGGCCGTATCCCAGAGCGCATCCATTGCAGGCTCGCAGAATATTTTGCATGTCGTCGCAAGGGCCGCAAGGGAATCACGAGCCAAAAGTACTTTGCGAGATCAATGAAATGCAGATCAGTGCAGCTGTATGCTGAAGGATATCAGAAATGATGCGGTACGGTAGAGCTCGATGCGTGTTGTTTATCGAATCTCTCCTGATTCTAGATGGGTATACGTATTACGCAGCTGCATACAACATGAGGCCTGAGGGATACACGAGGAGTCGATGTGGCTTTGATCATTCGGAAGTGACGGGATATCTGTGTTGGGTCACAAGGATCCGTAAGAGCGGGCAAGGCGGAGAACGTACAAGCGCCTGAGTGCTAGCCATACTTCGAGGTGGTTGGTATCTCGATCACGGGTCACAGGGTCCATGCCTAGAGGGTAGCAGCATCTAACAGCTGGTCTCTGAAGAAGCATGAGCGCTAACTAACCGTGCTTCCTTCTCCTATCATTCAATTCGAATCAGTCATGGTATGGTCGCTCCAAGCCTCCATACATACATATCTGGTACGCCCTCGACCATTTACAAGCGACTAATTAATTCCCTCTCCATCTTTGAAGGGTCCATGGGAAAAGGTACTAGTAGATGTGACGAAGAAGTGTTGGTGTAGCCTTATAATCATTGCAGTGTGCAGTGTGAACCGGCAAATATCCCACCCGAAGCCAGATTCAATGGGCAATGGGCAGTATGGATATATATTGGATGTGTACGTTGAGGCGGAATATTTCAGGTTTTGTTGATCCATATTTGAAATCAGTCACGGTCATGTGCCGGTCAGCTTTTGCGCTTGCCGCCATGAGTTTAAGTCTCCCATACTTAGTAGTCATACATTGCGAGGAAGACAGTCAGCAAGTCCTTCATGATAATAAGTTATCCTCCAACCGCTTACAGGAGAACTTCAAGTTGATCCCAGTGAGTCTCCCAGGTCGACTCAACAGGTATGTCATATGGCGTTCTTGTGACATACATGTTTTCCATTTTATAATTAATGACGACTGCAGGGTGTTGAGGAGGTGTTTTACGTCAGGGATCAATACTAGTACTCATCTGTGACAGTGTGGGTGCACGCAGCGCCATCATGAGCTGGGCATACACGAGGGTACCTCGCAGCTGAAGCACTGACCCATGGCTTGCCCTCTCCACGTTTATGGTACTCACTTCCTGTCGTCAAGTAGTACCATCAAACCCACTGAATATATCCAATAGGTATCACCGTCGATTCCAGCAAGTCGAAACCCACGTAAGTACTCGACCCCAACACATGTTCTCACCTGAGTCGCCATCGTGTCTGTTGCCGTAGGGTGCTTTCTCAAAGGGATACATTCTCCTTATATTTGCGGTGCAAGGCGTGGCTTGGGATGAAGACCGAGTATCAAGACATTCCTTTCAACCCAGACGACATGTTTCGCGCGTGTCATGCAAGACAAGGTGCAACAAGAATTATCGCGTTCTCATTTTAATCATACGAACTCGATCTCACATCCCTAGGATACAACAAAATTCATAAGAAAATCAGTATCTTCGTCGACCTTTCTGGGAATACAGTAATCGAAGTAAGTATCCCCGTCTTGCATCGAAACTGTCTAAGTCATGGATTAGCAGACTGAGCAGTCTACCTCTTCCGCTAGAGACCTTGAGCTCCGACCTACAACTTCTGAAATATTTCAGAAGTGTCCTCGGTGAGTCAGGATGATCATACAGTGCCGTCCTTGAGGTTGACGCTCCCAAGGTTCCGAATTCTGGTGATAGGAAAGGTATCTGGCAGCCGTCTTTCTCTGGTCTCGGGCCAGTTTTGATGATGTACTTTCAAATAATCTGGCATCGGCAAGTCATCACTGATCAACCACATATTCAAAGTGAAAAAAATGGTGGGCCAAATGCGATGCTTCAATGAGCACAGCTACTCATACTGTCCATAGATCGTCGCCCATGATAAGCCAGGCGAGGCCAGCATCGACCATGAGTTCATCTCGCCTGAGAACGAGAGGCTTGTTCTCCACGATAGCAAGGGTTTCGAACCAGGGGAAGGAGACAACCTCAAAATAGTCCAAGATTTTATCGAACGTTGGAGGAAGATGCCTGCTATGGAACATCAGTTGCACGCTGTTTGGTAGATTCTATCTTGACCATTCCATTGTGGTGAGCTGACCAAATACATGGAAGGCTTTGCTTTGAGATACCCCATGCAAGCGGACGTTTGCTAGAGACGGGAACGGAGGATTTCCTGAAATCGAAACATAGTGGAATGCTGGGAAATGGTACGTTCATCGATCCTATCTCTCTGTTACGTTGGAGCTCACACTTTGTCAAAGTTCCTGTCATCGCCATTCTTACTAAATACGATATGCTCATCGATCGGGTGGAGCGAAATTTAGATGAAGCTTCTCTTAATGGATTGGACGACGAAGCCATCAAGGAACTCGCCAAGCAACAAGCTGATGCCGAGGTTCAGGACAGCTGCATTGGACCTCTAAAGCAATTTGCAGGGGCTGGTATTCCCCACGCTACGACCTCTAGTATGTACCGATATTCTGACAGGTTCATGCATGCCTCTGAAGTGCAATATCACAGCCAAAGAAGACTATAAGGAGACTCTCAACCGCCTGATCAAGATAACTGAAAGCTGTGTCGGTCAGCATTCTACGCCCGAGGCCGCGGTGATGACCTCCATCGCTCAGCGAGTGGATCCTGGACTCAAAATAAAGGCATCGATTGAGTGAGCCTTACTTGCTTCATTTTTATTTGGTGATTTACGCATTGTCAGGGTTGGCAAGAAAAGTGCGTCCCGGTTTCGCGTTCATAATTACTGAATACGGTTTAAATCTTCGTGTCTTGAAGGGTATTGGAAGGCGCTTATGTCATGCCCAAGGTTCAGGAACCGCAAGATGTGGGATTGTCTATACGTGCTTCACACTGACATCGTTGATGTATGGAACTTCTATGACCCTCATCTTGTGATGGCTATCTTATTTGTCGTCCTTGCACTCGCCCTAACGTGATTTATGCACAGTACTTGCACAGCCAAGAGTTCAGGGAAATGATGATGAAAATGATCGATACGATACAAGCTGGACCTACACCTAATCTCAAGAAGACCATGTAGGCCGGTCTTTTACGTGACGGATGAATTTTTATCTCATTCAATGTTTACAGGACCTCTGGATTATCCATGCTGGGCACTATTGCGGGCATGATGTCGGACCTGTGGCTCCCATCGTAGTACCAATCGCAGCAGGTGTCGTACTCGCCACGTGGGTTTACGAGGTATACCAGATATCGTACGCACCACTATTTTTTGTGTACAAAAGGATATCGACGATTCTTTGTCAGCCACGCGATGCTTCAGCGGTTCATGTCCTACATCATCCACTTGACACTTGTGCTGCAGACACTTTATCTTGTGTCAGACGGCCAGGGACTCACTCGTAGGGCCATCAAGCTGGTGGTCGCTTCCTACCTCGCCTCCCCAATGAGCGGAGAAGTTCGAATTCGAATTCAGGATTACGATATGCAATTGACGATCCTGGAACTCGCGGACCGCGATACCTTGGATAAAATCGCCGAGGTGATGCAATTCTATAGCATCGACGAGAAACAAATGTCCAAACTTCGGGAAAAGCCCACAGTAGATTTGTCATTAGATGAGGCATGGTAAATTGAGAAGTCGTAGCACTCGATTGCATGTTTCGTGGATCATTTTGTGTATGGGCGGTGTCTGATTCTGACGCGATTACAGAAGGTACTATACAACTGGATTTATGGCCGATCATAACAATGTAGTCTCATGTACTAAGTTACTGCTAGATTTTACTCGAGCCCTTTGAGTCAAACGTGTCCAGTGCCGGACCGGGCAATGGATATACGCAGCTGCATACTGGCACATGAGGAATACACGAGGAGTCAGATATCGAAGTGACGGTATATTTGTATTGGGTCAAGCGCTTGAGGCCTGATCACGAGTACTGAGTAATATTAGCCATCGATCGAGACGGTCAGCATCCCGATATCAGGTCACAGGGTCCGCCAAAGGGTAACAGTACATAATTGTCTCTTTAGAAGCACGGTGGCTTTGTACAAGCGCTAGCTAAGCTAACCGCGCTTCCTCCTCTCACTGCCATTCAATTCTAATCAGTCACAGTGTGATCGCTCCAAGCCCCCATACACCCTCGAGCATTCCCAAGCTTGACACAGGCACAATTTTTGACCCAAATTTCATAACCAGCTGGGCGTACGCGTGAATAACTAGTATGGGTGCTACACGAGGATACCTCCCTTCTGCGTAGCTAACGCATGGCCCACGCTTGGCCTCTAGATAAATCCACTATGAGGAAGGAACGTCTTCCCTAACTCGAATAAGGATACAGCATGGCTAGTTCCCTTGACGCTTCAACGCCGGTTTCTCCTCTCTACATCTCTGGTACTAGTTCATCAACGGAATCATCAATCCCACTGAATATATCCAATAGGTGTCATCGTCGATTTCAGCAACTCGAACAAGAATGTGGAGTCCGCTGAAGTACGAATCTGCCGCAAGTCGCCCATGCCAATCGAAAGTGGGGCTGGAAAGGCTTTGCGACAGACGTTTTCTCCACCCATGTAAGGACTCGACCCCGACAACTGTACCTACCTGAGGTATTATCGTGTTTGATCATAGGAACCTTTCTCTCGAGGATACGTTTTCCTTGCATGTACGGTATAAGAGATGGTATGGAACCGAGCATGAAGACATTGCTTTCGAACCGGTTGAAGACATGTTCCGCAAGTGTAGTACAGGAGAAAGACGAGGTGAAACAATAACTATTGCGCTCTCCGCTTGATCACTCACGGATTCCACCTCACATACACAGAATACAAAAAGGTTCATAAAAACATCAACATTTTTGTCGAACTTTCCGGGAATCCAACGACCGAAGTAAGGCTCTATGTCTCCCATCGGAAACCATCTAAGTGGTATGTTAGCAGACCGAACAGGTTTTCTCCTCCGATGAAACCCGGGAACTCCGGCCTACCACTGATGAAATCTTTCGGAAGTGTCCTCAGTGAGTCTGGATTATAGTAAAGTGCCGTTCTTCAGGTTGATGTCAGGGGCTTTCAAGGTTCCGAATTCTGGTGATAGGCAAGGTACCAGGTTTTCGCTTATCTCAGGCCGGTGTTGACACGGTATTTCCAATAGACTGGTGTTGGCAAGTCTTCGTTGATCAACCACGCATTTGGAGTACAAAACGCGGTGGGTTGACCACGACACTGCACAACGTCCAGCTACTCATCCTGTGAATAGACCACTTCGCACGCACAGCCAGGCGAGGCCACCATCGACCAGGAGTTCATCTCACCGCAGAACGACAGGTTCATTCTTCACGATAGCAAAGGTTTTGAACCAGGGGAAAAAGACAACCTCAACATTGTCCGAGATTTCATTGGCCGTCGGAAAGCAATGCCTGATTTGAAAGATCAGCTGCACGCTGTTTGGTGGGGCCTCCATCTTAGTGCATCTATACGGCAAGCTGATGACATACAAGGCTTTGCTTTGAAATACCCCGCGCAGGCGGGCGTTTACTAGAGACCGGCGTGGAGCAATTTCTCACGTCGAAACGCGAAGGAGAGCTAGGAGAAAGTATGTTGATGGATTGCTACCGTTCTGGCCAGATCACAGCTAATGCAGGTCGAAGTTCCCATTGTTGTCGTTTTCACCAAATACGACACCCTCCTCGACCGCATGGAGAGAACTCTGAACAAGTCCTTCACCAAGGATTTGAGCAAGGAGGCCGTCCAGGAACTCACGAAGAAAAGCGCAAAAGACAAGCTAAAGGAAGTTTGCATTGCACCCCTAGAGAAATTTGCAGGGTCCGATATGCCGCATGTTACAGTTTCCAGTGGGTGTCATTGTTGTGATTGTCATCTGCGTTTTCAATACAATTTTGAGCGCAGCAAAGGGAAACCACCACGAGGAGACGCTGGCCAATTTGATCCGAACCACTGAGGAACTCGTTTGTAAGCATATCGGGACCGACGCGTCGGTGATGACGTCCGTCGCTCAGCGAGTGGATCCTGGTCTCAAAATAAAGGCATCAATAGAGTGAGTCTTACTTGCTTCATTCTTATCTTGCGATTTACGCGGTATCAGAGTTGGCAAGAGAAGTCTGTCTTGATTTTATATTCAAAAATACTGAACATAATCTGAGCATCCATGTCTGTCTTTCAGAATACTGGAAGGCGCTCGCATCAAGCGCACCATTCAAGAACCGTTCAATGTGGGACTGTTTGCACGTGCTTCACACTGACATCGTCAATGTATGGAACTTTCAAGACCCTGATGGTGTAATGGTTCTCTTCTCTATTTGTTGTCGCATATTCTGACGCCATTTACGTGCAGCACTTGTGCAGCCCAGAGTTCAGGACAATAATGACGAAGATGGTCGATGAGCTGGACGTTGGACCCACTGCTGATCCCAACAAGAACCTGTAGGGCAGTCTTTCATGGAACGGATGGAT
Organism: Suillus fuscotomentosus; assembly: GCF_016647785.1. Classification (NCBI taxonomy): domain Eukaryota; kingdom Fungi; phylum Basidiomycota; class Agaricomycetes; order Boletales; family Suillaceae; genus Suillus; species Suillus fuscotomentosus. The sequence goes on from NW_024539626.1 coordinate 69,528, forward strand.
TTCATCTCATCCAATGTTCGCAGTGCGTTTGGGCTCTCCATTGTGGGTACTATTGCGGGCATCTTGTCTGCCTTGGCCGGACCTGCCGCCCCCATCGTAGTGCCAATAGTGGCGAGTGTTGTGGTTGCGCACTGGGTTTACGAGGTGTATCAGCGGTCGTATGTCCTGCTTTTTATCCTTCATCCAAAGAATAACAACAGGTCTCTTCTTAGTCGTTCGGCGCTCCAACGCTTCATGAAATACATAATCGACTTGACTCTTGTGTTGCAGACGCTGTATCTTGTGTCGGAAAACCGGAAGCTGTCTCGTAGAGCCATCAAACTTGCGGTCAAGTCCTACCACGACTCACCAATGAGCGGAACAGTCCATGATAGGATACAGCAGTACGACAAGCAATCGACCTTCCTGGAACGCGCGGACCGTGATTCATTGGATCAATTCGTCAGGCTACTACAATCATATAACATCAGTGCGGAAGAAATGCCGGGTCTTCGGGGCAAACTTCCCGCTGTGGATTTATCATCAGATGAACCATGGGACACGAAGTCTTAGTACTTGATTCTTTCTTGTGTATATGATTTTGTGTGTTTGCTGGTGTCTGATTTTTGGAGTACCTACGGGAATCGTGACGTGTCCTCACTCACACTATATAATTGGAGTTATGGCTGGCCTGTGCTACTGTACTTTGCCTCGAATGTCCTGATGTTCCGAGGTACTGTGACCCTGAAAAGCTTTTGCTTGAAATAACCTGAGAAATCAATTTATCCTCCCGGGACACAGCGTATTGATTGTTACTTCCATGATCCGGACTCGGAGAAATGATAGTCTTGTAATGAAAGTGTCATCAAATTGACACGACTCAGGCAACCCTACAAAGAAATAATTATATCCCTTCATTGTCTACCAGGCCACTACATACATGGGAATATCGAATATGCCAGCTTGTGCCACCGCGCGTTCCGCATGTTAGCCATACATCCCTGAGTTCCGTAAATTTGTCCGGCGTACGTAGTATACCAATGAGGATGACAGCCTAGTCAACGCGGAGGTAAGTAAAGGGAATCAGTGTCCCACTGTGATTGTCGGATGACTCTCGTACTGCATCGTCGCCTCCCCTAAGCAGACCTGGTAGACAAACGGAATCTTCTCGTAACCCAAATATCACGCGCCTTGAACCTCAACTGACCTTGCCTTGTTTGTTGTAAAATGTCCGAAGCAGCGGTAAAAGAAGCATGATCACTGAGCGCTGAGCTTGAACAATCGTAATCGGGTTGTTGGTCCCAAGGTGGATTTTCGTGCGTCGCTTCTTTACGGCTGCCAAATATACCTGTCGGGAAGGGGTAATGTAGACTCGGACAAACATTGCCTACTCGATGGAGAAGAAACATATTTACTATATCATAGTACATGCATCACGTAGAACACTGAGACGAAGAGAAGCGTACCATTCATGGAGACTGATGGTCGCGAGAATCACAAAGCTTCATTTGAATATCCATGAAACAGATGTGGTCATGATAAGCCGTCGTGACGGTATGATCAGTCACCAAATGGGCCTGCGACAGAACGATCAATCACAAACAGTAAGGTGTCGGAGAAGCTTGTAAACGATTGCTTGCCATCGAAATTTAAAAGCCCTTGGAGACGAAGAAATATAGACCACGAATGTTGGTACACTGGGGAGGCTAGCGCCCATCCTTATCTGCAGCGTGTTAAGTTTAGAAGGGGGTCTGGCCAGCTCTAGACCTACCTTTGACTGCCATACTGAAGGCCCATCTGCAGGAATAGAAATGTTGAAGACCCGAATGTGAGCGAATATGAGGCTAGTTCTGAGTGACAGCATGCAATGTCAAGCGCGGAGTCCACGGACTTATCGAGAACAAGTGAGGACTTGTGGGCTACTGTGGGGTACTGGTAGGCTAAAGTAGGTCGGTCATGAGAGGCAGGAACCAAGTCGATTTAATGAATATCGTGGTACCTACGAATCAACGGGGTTCGCCAAGATGCGAGTTGATCGTCGGGGTGAGATTTGGTTCGTGTCGCGTGGTAGAAGTGATCCGTTGCAGGGAAATTGCGTGGTCCGATAATGATGCAACACATGGGCATTTGGGAAGATCGACAAACCATATGGGTTGACCTGAAGATATAAAGTTCAGTAGTACAAGTTAGTCAGAAGAACGCGATGATGATAAGGTTTGTTTTCTCGACTAAAGGTAAAATGAGCTGCTATAATTGCCTACCATCGCTTGACGTTGTAGGATACGATGAGGGCCGATGGAACGGAAAGTAGACAGGGTTCAGGGCTGGTGAGAGCTGAAAGGAGCTGAATCTAGGACTGATTGCCACGTGTGTGGGACCCGTGTTGTTGGGTTGCCATGTCATAAACCAGGTTTGGGTTGGAACGTGGTTCCCAGCCAGCAAAACAATAGACCATCGATTTTACAAAGGTCCTATCAAGATACTCATCGTCATCATCGTTGACGACGACGAGCTCAAGAATAATGGACCCAGCCACTTACCATCCTATCACAGCTGGCTATGGATACGCTGACCGTGACAGAGGATATCATGAGAGAGACAGATTGTAAGTCCTCTTCCAGCGCTCCCACCTCACACAGGAAAAGATCGTTCCAATGTTACGGTTCCGCCTACTACTAAGGGCATCAAAGTTAAACGTCCATCACCGTTCAACTTCGTATCAGATAACTTACTTCTATCCCCCTTGTCTATATCATCTTTCTCCTCACTGACATGTTTAATCGTCCGCACAGGGAATATGAGCTTACTGTCAGGCAGGAGCCAAAACAGGCCCGTATGTGTGGTGTAGGAGGTACGTCAGCTACCTTTATTCCTTTTCACACAAGCTTATCCTCGCTTAGCTGACCGACGTCCAATCGACCCACCTCCCATCATTCAACTTCGTGTTATCGACCCACAAACTCGTCAACCTCCTTCTCCAGCTCGCCTAGATGGCGATGACTCAGACCCAAGCTATGCCCACAGCTACCTTCAAAACCCTTATTACTTCATGTTTGCAAGTCTGGCAAAACCCGACGACGACACCGAACTACACTGGCTAAAGGTCAGTATATTGCCGTCATCATAATCTCTTTCTGATTGCCAGCTGTCAGGATGGGAAAACGCGGTGTACGACAGGTTCAGTTGTCTCGTCCCTCTACCACCTCAAAGATACCGAAAATCGCAATGAAGATGCTGGCTTTTTCGTTTTCCCCGATCTAAGCGTTAGAACCGAGGGTTCTTATCGTTTGAAGCTCAGCCTCTTCGAAGTCGTCAGGTGAGTTCGCTGACCAACTACCCACCCACGTCCCTAACTTCTCCTCAGCAACACCGTCCGCCACTGTAAATCAATATACTCTGCACCATTCTATGTTTACACTGCAAAGAAATTCCCTGGTATGGAAGGTGAGCGTAAGGTTTAATCATGCAAATTAATTCCTCAACGCTTCCTTCTTGACTGATTGTTCGTTGCATAACTGACCTGCATTCATCAGAGTCCACACCTCTTTCATGTTCGCTAGCCGATCAAGGTATCAAGATCCGGATCCGCAAAGACATTCGTGTTCGCAAGCGTCCTATCGCTGCACTCACTACTCCGATCGATACCGAGAACAACAATAATGAAGAAGATGAAAACGATACCCCGGTTTCGGCAGTCACTTCTTCCGGTCATTCCAAACGTCCTCGGCACGGCACAGTGTCTTCCAATGGTGCACCAGACTTGCAGACTCCCACCGGGTCACTAGTGGGGCTACCCGCATGGCCATCATCAACGAGCTTAGATCCGATGCTGGGTGCTCCAAGTGCACCGGGTGGCGTCGAACTTCCTGCGCCGACTCACCCTCCGCCGTCTGCCCCTCCAGGTGGGGCCATCCCACCACCTCGCGGCGCCAGCTATGAAAGCTCGCGTCTGGGAGGTTCCATACCCCCGCCACCTGGGGCGCAACTCATAGCCCCGCCTGCAGCAGCCGTGTTTGAGAATTCCCGCAGTGCACCCCCATCCATTGCGCCTGCATCCTCCGCTGTCTCTCAACGGCAAACTATGCATCCCCCTGCGCAGACTACATCTTTTTCACCAGCCGCTCCTGTGTTTAACTCGCAAGGCAGAGTAACATACGAGGCTTCGCGCACTTCCTCATTTGATTCGCCACGGTCTGCTTATGAAGGTGGTCCCAATCAACGACCGCCGTTCGAGAATTCAAGGGGAGCATATGAGCAACCAGATCAGCGGGGATACGAAAGCTCACGAACAGCGTATGAGTCTCCACCGCAGCGCACTGCATATCCATCCGGTTATGACGGTCAGAGCGCGACATCCAGCACTTTCCAGGAACCATATCCATCTGCTGGACAATATAGCAGTCAGCCAACTACTTCTAGTCAATATCAGCATCCATCTTCATCTCACCAACAATACCCTTCATCATCACGGCCTCAGTCGCAGTATGGAGCACCACCGTCCAACACATACCCTACACCCACGCCATATTCACAATCACAGTCTAGGTATGAATATCCACCCCAGCAGCCGCAGCAATATGCTAGCCCAAATGGTGATTCGTACTACGAGTCATCTCCAGCTGCCCCGTCTGGACCCTCACACAGCCATGGACAACCATCCTATTATCCCTCCAGTCAGTCCTCCGCTCATCCTCCATCATGGAGCACCCCTACCCCTACCCCTCCCGCTAATCCACAACCCTACTCATCATCCGCACCATCTCATACCCAATCATACGAGTTCAGCCACCAACAGCCCTACCCGAACTCCAGCGCAAGCGACTACTACCAACCATCCAATTCGACTCACTCCCAGGCCCACCCCCCTCGCGTTACCTCTCCAGCTCCCTCTCGATACGCAAATCAATCGTACACGGGCCCCTCTAACGAACAAGCCTATCCACGGCACCAACAGTCCACATACGCCTCTGCATCCGCTGGAGGGTATAACCTTCCCCCCTCCGCCTTCCCAGCACTCAACTGCAGGCTCTCACCACGAATGGCCCGTGGCCTCCCCCGCATCTACATGGAGCAACTCAGCTAGCGAGCACGGGCTCATTCAACTCGCACCGCTCCGCCAACACCCATCATCATCAGCCCGCCAACACGCGTCTTCTTCCTCCTCGTCCTCATCTGACGCCTCATCGCCAGTGGCTGGGAACACGAACACATCAGGCGGAGGGGGAGGGGGAGGGGCGTACCCGCTGATCCAACTGTCACGCGCGCCGTTCGAGCATGATGCGCGGGTGGGACTGCAGGGGAAGAAAAATGTATTGAGTATCGGGAGTATCATTTCAGATGGTGCCTAGTGGGTTGCGTTTAGATGCTTTGGATCTTGAGCGCAGTGAATGTTTTTGTATATCTTGTAGTTGACTAGTGATACCATATGCTTCTTACTCCTTCGTTCGTTCGTGCCTTGTTGTTACTGTTAACTGGTCGCAATTATTTTTCGTCCTTTTGATTTTCCGTCTGACTCTGCAGTTGAATCTTGCTGTATCAATAATGTTCGTTTCCGTCTTGCCGACGCTGCAAATACTTTGTCTATTATGCAGCAGATGGTCCACTTGTTTGCATAGATGAAAACGCTAGTCGTTTAGAACACGCTTCACGAATTGGGTTTGTTTTTGAGGACAGAGCATGTTGTGCATCGCGCATGTGGTTATACAAGTCACACAAGTTCTCCCCAGAACGTCATAAGACTCAGACTCATTACAAGGTCAACCGGATGAGTGCTAGCCCAGGACTTCATCTCATATAATTACAATGCCCTCGAATCCACGGGACTAACAAGCGTCATCTTGACCCGCCCTCTCTGAGTATTTTTATCCTTCTCAACTTCAATCCTCACAGTCACCTTGTCGAAAACAGATATCGTCACATCCGGTCGCCCGATACCAGAAGAAGGGACGCTGATGGTATAGTTCTCCGCGTCAAACTGAGTGTCCCGCTTAAACATCACCAGACCCTCGAGTCCGAGTCTACGTAACAGTAAGTTAGTTTCGGATTCAATAACTGACCATGAATGGAACATACTTGGACACGAACACCCCGAGACCATTCCGGAATGTCCTAATGACGAAGGCATCCTCAGTCACCTCCTTTTCCCTCTCATTACGACCTTTGAGGGCCAGTCCGACGTAGAATTCGACACTGGCACGACCCGCCATCTGTGCCATCCGGTGGCGCCTGTTAACAACTTCCATGATGCGCTCAACGTGCATTTTGGAGTGAAGAGATGGATGTAGTGGTGTATAGCCAATAGCGGCAGCAAGCTGGCGGTGCACGAGGATATCTGGGAAATGTAAATACTAGGAAAGTAACGAGTGTTGCACGGGTCACATACCAGCGAAGCGACGGATAGGACTGGTAAAATGTGTATAGATTGGGCTTGCAAGACCGTAGTGCCCGAAGGTATCTCGAGAGACACTGCCGGAGTTGAAATATTCCGCAGACAGCATACACCTCGTGGCCATGATGCGCACTAATGTATTGAAAGCAGGTTCTTTTGGATCCTATGGCAGTGAACAATTTACAGAGTCGTACAAACCATTGAGAACAACGTACTAAGCATTTGTCAAGGGAATCTGCTAATGCAGCCGAGCTGGAAACGTCGAGTTTGAGTCCCTTTCGCTTTTGCAAGATATCTTGCAATTTCTCAAAGTTTGTAGGTGGCGGGGGTAGATGCCGTCTGTGAAAGGTTGAGAAAGTGTATACAGCAGACAAAAGAAGCATACCTTAGTACTGATGTTTGTGGGAAGGATTCTTGAGTCTTTTTTGCTACACTGGTATTAGCCAGCAACATGAATTCTTCAACGAGAGAGTTCGTCTCATGTAACGCTTTTTGTTCTACATCTACCGGATCGGATGACTCGGAGCTGTCCAGGTGAATCTTGACCTCAGGTGATGCGAGATTGAGCGCGCCAGCCGCCATCCGCTTAGCTTTCAACTTCTGAGCAAGGGAGTTCAATAGTCGAATGCTTTGCGTGAGGTTGTCATTTAGTTTTCTACAGTCGAATTGTCAGCTTTATAAGAAAATAAGTCGAGAGATGTGTCACTTACGGATCATCTTTTCGAAGTTGCGCCTCTCCGTACTCGAATGCAGCTTTGGATGCGATAACAGATTTTGTGAAACCGACGTTTACTATTTCAGCATCTACAGTCATTTCCTATAACAAGTTCAGTCAAATGCTAGTGAGCACATCATAAGAATTTGGCTAACCCAGATGACCGAAAACGCTAATCGCTCAACATGTGGCCTGAGGGAGCAAAGGTTGGTGCCAAGAAGCGCAGGTAACATGTCGATGCGCTTGTCAACAAGGTAGACCGTAGATCCACGTGCAGCAGCCTCATTGTCCATCGCAGTCTCCGGGTGGACAAAGTGAGACACGTCCGCAATATCTGTTGACAATCATGAGAGTAAACCAGGAATAGCAAAAGTAATACTTACGAACGCCAGCTTCGATATTGCCATTCGTCAGACGACGTGCATGCAAGGCATCATCAATATCCTGACAGCCTGATCCAGGAAGTCAGCAGACCTGTTTTACGCAGTATCCAATAAGCATTACCTGGGGGATCTATACTGCAGATAATGAGATCTCTGAGGTCTGTACGGTCTCTCCATTCCGGATTTGCCGCACTCTTAGGCGGAACAACCCATTGCTCGCCTTCTGGAGGCAGACAGTCGAGAATCGCCTTTCCGAAGGGCCTGTATGGCACCTCAAACTCTAACAAGAGACTTTCTTGTTCGGCCTCTTTGCTTTCTGCCTTTCCAAGCGTACGAACAAAGTGACCCTCCGGATAACGAGAGGTAATTTCCCACCGGTCGATTGTTACCAATATTTTGTTTCCAACAAGTGACGGTGCTTGGCGCGTACGTAGCCGGATGCGAGGGAGAAGTCTTGAGACTGGAGTAGCAAACACCGTTTGAAGCCCGAGGGATGTAGCATTACTTGAGGTGAGACTTGTAGAGTCGATGTGACAAACATATCTGTGTCAAAAGAACATGTGAGCTTACTCAATATAAAAGTAGGAGAGGAACATACGCTCTCCAGTTGCGCTTGATGATGCCGACCACTCGACCAGTCGGTTGCTTTTCTGCAGGAGCCTTTTTCGTATGCTCGGCGCGAAGAGCCTTGGATTCATGCTCGTGCACCATCAGGTCGTCACCCTCTTCCTCTGAGTCCTCTGCATCATCGTTTTTGAGTGTTGCTGAGAAGCAAAATTAGCATTCAGTTTGTCAGTCTAACTAAGCTGGCTTGCCTTCCTGGTCGATGACCTCGTCAGTCGGTGCTTTCCATTCTCTTTCGTTGAATACTTCGACCACCACGACGTCACCCTGAACCGCTCGGTTCATATTTTCCCTGCCCGCTAGAAGGACAGCTTTCGTGAATGCAGGGACAGGAACGTTACCCTGGAAGAAATCAGCACTGGCATGAGCGGAGGCATTCGTCACAAACCTCGAGGTAGTTATATTGATTTGCGTTGAAGTGACCTTGATGAAGTTGACCAGCTTTGACTCCCGCCACGAGGGTGGACATAGGAAGATACTGTAAAGCACAACATAAGTGTCAAGAAATTGCAAAGCCATATTGGCCATACATCAGCATAGAGCGCAGTACGCCCTGCAACAGCTCTGGTAGGTTCCACTTCGTCTGAGCCAGTCGCCGAAAGTAGATCGAGAAGTTGATCCGAGTTTTTCATCCCGTCCACATAATTGCGCACTTCAGGACTTCTTTGAGAAAGCGAGGCAAAGTATATATCAGACAATACATACCTGAAATGCATGGGATTTTCTCCTTGTCTGCTTTTTGGCGATTCGCAAAGTCGTCTGTGATCAACACAACCTTTGGTAGCGCTACATTTGGTTGACCTCGGATCGGAGGGTGTGCTAGTGTTAGATGCGCGTTGTACCACTCTGCGGCTTTCCTGATACCTGTGTGGTTTTTATTCGTATAGGCAAAGATACAAATCTGGGCATCACTGACCTCGATCGTTCCGGTCGTTCGGCGTCTCGTCGTCTTCTCGTACGATAGCAGTCTCTCTATGACGCATATGTCAGTAATAAGGGACATTTGCGACACTTCATGAGAACACCAAGATTTGAAGGATAGTATGGAACATGACTTCAAGACCGAGGACTGAGCTCGGTTCAGAACAGGAGGTGAAGCAGCATATTGTTAACCGCAACAATGCGAAACTCGACAATAAAGGTGCATGACTCACGACCTGAACTCATTGTAAAACACCCATACTTTCCGCTCGTCAGTTGTTGTGAGGGCCTTGAGGCGACTATACAAGGGTAACGACCGATGACGGACTTCCTCCATAACGGTTTGTAGGATGATGATGGGGGGCGTGAAGTAATTGGATTCGATCAAGTCCATCTGTAAAGTATCAGCGCCGTACACGACCTCGTACTCGTATGCATACCTGTGCAAGAAATACATTGGTGTCGGGCAAAATATAGTGCCCTGTGGGGAAACCTTTGTGGGTGGTGTCCCCAGAACGCGAAAGGACAGTCTGCGCTGTCGCGTCGCATGCTCTACAGCCGTTAACGCCGCAAGATATATCGTCTCGAAGGTACCGTTCGCGTAGAACTAAGGAGAAACGGCCTTCGATATATGAAGCATCGTGATGAGATGAGCCCATGACGTACCTTTGATAACTTTTCCTCGGGCAGTCTTTTTGAAGAACATCCGCTGCGTTATGACAGCCTCCTCCCTCGGTCGCTTGAGAATCGTAATCTCAGGCATGTTAGATGCTTCGGGACTTCAGAAGGAGTGCGCAGGATTGAGATTCTGCATTGATCACAAATATTTCATACAACGTCACGTGACAACTATTCATATTTGTACTGTCAAACGCCAGAGCGTATCTAATCAGCTACTGCCCATCCCAGCGCAATCCCTCGCCCATCAGAAAGCCTATTAGCGCGCCACCGTAGATCCATGGCTCCGCCCATCGCTAAACTTCCAGAACTCGCACAAAGGCCAGTCCTGTAATGTCCAGCCTAGGAAAATCTGCGTGCCAGGAATAGAAGGCAGCACTTGTATGGCTAAACGTCGTCGCGTGTGTTGAAAGATTGTCAGTTCCTGGAGTCATTTAATGATCTTCACCTGGATTCCTCGAGTTTCCGACGCAAGTGCAGCATGAATCACTGCAAACTCCCTGCTTATTGGCACGTCTACGCTCCCTCCATCGATGGGAGGAATTGAATCCGTGCAGCCAATTTCACTATACGTCGTCATGATATACCCGTATACTCTGACGCTTTTCAGTAGATTCTGTAATAGAATCCATAGTGTATAGAGGGTGGGTACGGGTCTCCTGGGTGATTGTGACCTGGATTGGTCGAACGAAAGTGGGCTCCGTAAATGTTGATGCTTCAGGATATGCACGGTGCATCAGGCCAAAGCTAACACTAGCGATGAGAAGAAGTGGGGTCAAAGTCTAGAAGAATGTGAGACTAAAACGAAGAAGCAGCGTAAAGTGCTCACAGAAATCTGGATAGCAACATTAATTGCCATGCCAAAAGCATTGCTGCCGGATTGGTACAGAGCGCACACGACCACGATGCTACTGGTATAGATCGCACCGGACTCGATTGCAGTATACATGGCAGTTTTGTAGGAATTGTGATTGGTTAGATCAGATATATCTCGGCTCGCCCGCCAAAGACGATATGCGATTCCGGACGTGACACTGATAGTAAGAGCAAGATCGCATGCGCAACTAGTGTTTCCCAAAGCTATGGCAGTATTCGAGAAGATGCGATTGGTTATGAGCATGGCCAAGTTTGCGACACCAGTTGCTAACAGGGGTAATGAGTATTGTCAGTGCTTGATCTGACAGCCAACAAGCCTACCGAATTGTGCAGCTTCCAGAATTAGCTAGCGGTACCACCACTCGTCAAAAGAACAACGAGTCAGATGAAATAAGATCTCTCACCATGACAAAAGCAAGAATCCACTTGCAATTCCAAACCATATAAAGCCTCCAGATCTGTTGTTGCATGTGTTAGGTTCGACACCTCCACACGCCAGTAGTTACTCACTAGCAGTAAATTTAGAGCGAGGCCCTGAAAAAAGTGACAATGAGACGCGATTTACGACCAAAATATGATATGCACGTTGAGAAGAAACAATCCCCCCATGGTCTTGGTCAAAGGTGTGCTCCTGAACAAGTATATGATAGTTCCGTCCGGAATGGATACTATAGCAGGATTTGTAAAGGCCTCCAGAAATAGAATAAGAGAGAGGATGTTGTGTGCTGTCGCGATCGAGATGTGGAAAACGCATGAAAGAGTATTCAAGATCCTGATCGAATGGTGGCGGTGAATGGTGGCGAATGATTTAACAAGTAATCATACGAACCAATGCAGTTGTTTGTGCCCATTAAACAGGGCGTACATACAAACGCCAAAAAGCACGCAGCTGTTGACGAAAATAAGCCTAGTGCAAGCCTGTCCACTCCGAACTCACTTGACTCCTGTCAGGTGGGTTATCTGTGTACGGTGCCCAGAAAAAGGGATGCATACCATAGAGAATAGACTCTAACAAAGCTGCGATTATGAACATGCGATTGATAGCCATTTTTTGCCCGAGATGAACAGAACGAGTTGATGACCGTTTTAAAGTGGATCGTGAGTCTGCGAACGGACACGTGAAATTTTGAAATACGGCCTAAATTTGTAAGCTCACCGTATGAAGATCCGTGCCATTCGACGTCTGGCAGGATGCCTCATGATCACTCTCGTCTGAGAATCGGCGCTTCATTCTCTTTTGTCCTCCTAAGGCTGCGCTCATCCCCATTTGCGCGTGGTCCAACGATTTTTGTCCACCCACCTGGCCACCTCTATCCACGTTTTCTTTCCGAAGGCTTTTTCTGGATCATGTACTACTCGGTCCCCTCTCCTGTGCTGGCCCACACACAAAGACGAAACCTCGTTTCCAGTACTCTCGCTATTACTGTATGTAGTCTCTCTACTTCACCACATGAACGAGGATGCTAAATTGGTAAAATAGGAGGTTGCCACCACGGCTGATCGCGGTCTTGAGATTCAAATCTCCGCCAGTCTTACGACACATCAAACAAGTAGTAGAAGCCTAACTTGCCATACACCTCCCACCTCCTCCATCGATGCATCGTGCTTTGCTAGTCCCAGAAATCCTCGTCCAGATATTCATCAATATTAATTTGAGTCAACCCCCGAGTTCACAAATATTGGGCTGGCCTCAATCATCCACACGAAAATCCCTTGCATCGCTCGCATTGACATGCACAATCTTTCACGGGCTCGCGATGGATTTGCTTTGGTCTGACATGCCTGGGTTAAGACCGCTGTTAGGCTGTGTGACGAGGCTACACCCAGTGATATATGATCCCGAATCCAAGGTCAGTGCCGAGTAATTGAAAGCAACCTCATCGTTCTGCGTTCGTTCGTTCGCTGATTGAGCATCTAAAATACAGTATTGCTGGTCCCAGGACGCTGACCCATTAGCCGAGCACGAGTTCCATCAGTTTTTACGCCATTCTGCTCGTGTGCGCAATATAACCATATCAGCCAGCAATTATTTCCACCTTCTCGAGGCCCTTCCCATCGAGACATGTGTCTTTCCGAATCTGCGGTCGTTATCCTGGTTGGTTCAACGCACGGAAATAGGAGACTTGCCCTTTTTCCTGGCACCAACGTTGCGCCGTTGTTATGTATCGGAACTCCAATTATATATGAAACATATTGGGGCACGCTGTCCTGATATGGAGGACTTTACCATCCGCGAGGATAGCGACAGGGCGCAACTCTCTGAAACCCTTCGTTCATGCAAGAGGCTCAGACGTCTGCAATGTCCGCCCTTCGACTCGGCAGCATGGATGCACCTTTCTACCATCCCCACCCTTCTCGAGCTCAAGATTTTCATACGACGCACGATTCATTACCCCTTGGACAATCTTAATTTTGCAACCTTCCTTCACCTCACGCATCTTTCGCTCGATGGAATAGAAGTGGCATCCGCTGTCGCAATCATACAACATTTCAAATTCCCTTCGCTAAAGGAGTTTGAGATGCATGTCCGTGTCTTACCTTGGGCAGAGGCCGAGCAGCTTTTCCATGCACTGTCACTGTGCAAAGCATCCCAGACCCTTGAACACATCAACATTTCTTCCAATAATCAAACTCAGGAGCACACAAGTGACTCGTTGACAGCAGTCAGACAGTTTCTTTGCTTTAAGGAACTACGAACGCTGAGGCTATCTGTTCATCACCCCATCTACCTCGACGATGACCTTCTTTTTGAGGCCATGACAACTTGGCCGCACATTCACTCCTTATCATTGATGAACTGGCATCCTTCTCCAGCTACCCTTACATTTCGCGGGCTGTTCGCGGCACTTCGTCTATGTCTGCATTTGCAAGACCTGCAGGTATCGGTCGACGCTCGGAATATTGATATCGGGCCTGAAGTCGAGTCATTCCAACATACTTCCCTGAAAAATCTAACCATGGACTTGTGCGAGCTTGATGCTGTGAATGTTGAAGGTGTTGCTCGCATCATTTACTCCATGCTTCCTGCCGTCAGCCAAGTTATGTGTTCAAATGGCGGCGTACCACGATTGTGGCACAACGTCAACAAGCATCTCGATCTGCTTAGAAACAAACCGTCTTCGGCGCCTGACCACCGCAACACAGAAGCAGCGCTAGCCCTGAGTTAGGGTACGCTCTTGTTCATAATTATTATTGTCAGATGTTAATTTCATGTTTAGAATGAGGAAGTCGCGTCGGGAATAAGCAAGACATGTTTCTGGACTCATCCAGCTGTACTCATTTTTTGATATATGGAAACATCTGTACTTTATGCAATTTTCGACTCATCTGTATGATCTGTATCAAATACTTCAACCAAGCCACCGTAACCTGGTATTCAAAAGGATTGACCTAGCATTACAGAACTAGGGGTACTGACAATACTCATTCGTGCATACACGTGACAGGATTCTACCCGTTTATAATTCACACGTCTACAATATCAACTTGGGATTCATCGGTTCACTGATGTACTCGGTCCAGACCCGCGCCTCCTGCGCTGGCACAGACCAATATGAAATCTCGTCTGATTCGTTTCACAAAGCCCTTACCTCGTTTCTAGTACTCTCGCTATTACCTCTCTGCAGTAGACTCTACTTCATTCATTTGACCATCATCGAGCAACAATACAAAGGATGTAAAATAGGAGGTTGCCATCCGTGGCCAATCGTAGCCTAGGCTAGTTGAGATTCTATGCGCTTTTCGTAGCTTGGTGTCTTTGTTTGTATTTGTACAAACTCATCCTACTTTCTAGGTTTCGATCTACGGACTCGGTATCCTCTTTCTACTGAAACTACAACGTGATGGGACTTCGTTGGATGCGTTTGTTAGTTTGCTTGTTTGTTTGTTTTGGGCGAAAGCCCCGCAGGGGCTTTCCGGCCCGAAACATGGGTCCGTGCCTAAGGCGTCAGGTGAGCTGTGTTCCCATGTATTAGGAGAACTACGACGCACTCAGCGAAGCTTGGGGCCCTTTCAACTAGGAGAAGTGCTTCTTTTCACCGGACTGGGGGGATGGTGTATCGCGTGAAAGGTTCCAGTACTGGTGATGCCTGAATGTAAGGTGCGAGAATCACAGCATGCTCTCTGAGATATAGTGTGAACGCTTCGCTAGACCACCTTCCCATCGTTTTCACGACTTCGAAAGGCACTCCGCGCAGAAGATACTCCAACGTTCCCCCAATCCTAAGTCCGTGTCCTTTTAGTTCCGGTAGGTTTGCTGCCGCTGTTGCTGATGCTATTCTTTTCAATAGTTCTTTCTTCGATAAAGGACGCAGTCCTTTGGCGTGTTTCCACGCGAATAGGTGTGCATCACTGTTTGCTGGATTGATTCTCAAGTGATTTTCCAATGCAGCGCTAGGGTCTGACGGCCCTTCCTGCATTGCCCAATATGCGTCCTCTCCTTCGTTTGGAGAACATTTAGTGCATGGTAGGTGGAATTTCGTAACTGGCAGACCGTTGCGGTCTGCTGTTTTGGATACGCCGGATCTCGTTATATGTTTCTTCGGATCGAATTCCTTGATTGCATTTACCGTGAACTCTCCTAACCTTGCTATTGCATAAAAGGTCGTCGTCAAGCACGCGAAAATGGCCGCATCTAGTGGTGAATTGAGGTCTAGGTGCTCGCGAATGATGGCTAAGTAAGCGGGTGTGAATGGTAGCCGTTTAGGACGCTTGGACGACTCAGGCGCTGCCGCCGCAGCTCCATCTAGCACCGCTTTTAACTCATTGGGTGGGATCAACCAACTCCTTCCATGAAGTAAGTGCCAGGCTTTTAGACCTGCCGCGTAGTTAGCTAACGACGATCCGGAGTAGGACCCTGCGCAACTGCAGAGAAAATCTAGGAGGAGACTGCGAGCAACTGGACATCTGTGCTCTTCCGCGATTCTGTTTGTGTCACAGAACACATGGAACACCAGCAAACCCGCCCCATACGTTTCTTTCGTCGATTGCGCCCATGACGACCCGATGACGTCAAGGATTCGTTCCAACTGCGCCTCCGAAATTTCGTGTCTAGGAGACTGCGGGGTTACCGCTATTTCTTGTCTTGTACTATCTCCCGCTGGTAACCACAGCCTTAGTCGGTCTCGCGCAAGACAATGTGGGCGCAGGGTAGAAGGTTTGGGTGTCAAATTAAGTCTATAGTTCTGGGGAATGGGGGAGGGGGAAGTATCTGTTACATTTGGTAGCGGTGCTCCGAATCGTGAGTTCTTATGTTTCGTTATCGTTGAGCGCGCTACTGATGAAGCTTTCTTCTTCGGAACGGCTTTCTCTTGCTCGTTCGTCAGCTTGCTGTCTGAGCAGCTTGCGGTTGATAACTTTAGCTGCTGGAGTGGAGTAATGGCCATCACGCAGGAGGCGGAGCTCTGTGGCAGACAGCGGTTCTGTAGCGTCGATGAGGAAGGTACCAAGCTCTGTTGGAAGGCTGATTGGGGGAAGAAGAAGGCTTGTTGGTCCGTATACTCCTCTGGATGGTTCATCCGCTGGGTTGGAAGCGCTTGGGACGTATGTAGTGACGACGTCGTAAGGGTAGGGTAGAGTGTGAATAAACTCGTTGATTCTACGAAAGACTTCGTTGACTTCTCGGTTTCTGTGTCTCCTCTTCCACCATCCTTCAACGACGCCCGTGTTGTCTCCATGGACGACGACGTGCCTGCCAATGCTAGGCAGAGAGGTGAGAGTGTATACGAGGAGTTCGAAAGCCACTGCCTCCGCCCATCCGATGTCTCGTTGACCATTGTGTGTTTTCCACCCTGGGATTAACCTCCAGGCCCTCCAGTAGTTACCTATTACAATGCCTATTCCAATTCCTGAGCTCGCGTCTGAGAATGTGAGAGGATTTTCGAGTTTGAGAGATGGGTAAATTGCTCGTTTTACACCGCCGGACTGAAGTAGCCTAGCCCACCATTCTAGATCCTTCGCCACCCTGCTTCCTGCTCGATGCGGAAGGAAGGGCTTAGCGCCGCAGTGGGAAAGCATCTCCTCGAGGCTTGTTAGGTATGCCCTGCCTCGTGGTACTGCTTGGCACGCGTGTAGTAACTTGCCATATAGCTCTCGTACGTCTTGTAAAACGTGCGCTGGTCTCCTTTTCCATTCGTCGATTGCTGCCAGATATTTGCTTACTTTTGCAGGACTTAGTGAGACTATCCTTCGTCCGATATCCCAAAGGAATCCTATATAGATTGTCGTCGACGAGAACGGTTGGTCTTTCAACAATTCCCATATAATGCCTAGGATAATTGACAACTCGTCAATATCTTGCAAGCTAAAAGCAAAAAGCTCGTCGTGTTTCGATCTCGGTGAGCGAAATGAAAGGTCCTGTAGAGGTTTTGAACAGTCTTCGCTCAATTCCTCCAGTATTCCCGTTTCCTGACATGTGTCGCCGAACCACAGCCTTGCGCCAGATTGTCTCATCCCTTCTTTCGCGAAGACTTGACTCCACTTCTTTCTCTTATCGTTGTACGGCTGTAAGTACTCTTTTTTGATTCTGAAAAAGATATGATCGTCTACCCATTTTTCTAATGGGCCAATGCTGTTGTTCCTAAAGATTTCGGCGCCCGCATCTGCTATGTGCCCGTATACTCCTGCCGAAGGGGTGGCTCCGAACGCAGTGCATGTGTCGATGCAGAAGTGGGAGTCTGATACTCTTACTATTCCTGCCGGCCATTGCGAGGGGCGCAGTGGGATTGTCCGGTACGCTTCCGCCACGTCTCTTGTGGCTGCCTCTGAATCTGGGGGAAGACTTGCAATTATTAGATATATGTTCGAAAATTTGCCCCATGTCGTCGGAAAGTCGCTGGCATTAATGTAGGAGTTTATCGAGGGATTAGGGTGTGAAACGTTTGGGGATGCTGGAAAGGAAAAGTTCTGTACTATCCTGAATTTGCCTGGCTTGCCCGGCTTAGGGATTATGGACAGCGGCGACGATTGAAACGGTCCTATGAGACTTTCCAATGATTCAGCTCGAAAGGGTCCAATGTACCTTCCTTTGTCCAATTCTTTTTGGATGATAGTTTCAAACTCGTTCTGGTACTCGGTAATCGAACTTTTATTTGGTGGAACCTGCATAACGCTGACAGGAGGAAAATCTATCTCAAAACCTAACCGGAGACCATTTGGTATCTTGGCGAAACGTCCAAGAAGTCCTGCTCTTCGAAGCTCCTGTTCCCATGCATCAGCCTTGTATGGCGTCAGCGGTATCTGCCTTCTGCGCTCTAGGGCATCTTTGGGCGCCGTGCGTAGCGGCTCCGCAGCCTGAACAGGCGTGGCGCGCATCGTGTTTTGGTGTTGTGCATCCTTCCTCCCTCTGCCAAGCGGTACAGAGTTGCTTCCCGTCCTTAGCCCAAAGGCCTTTGCGGATGCGCTCTGCGCAGGTCTCAAACTTCTTGTCCCATGTCTGCTTGGCCGTACACTCGATGGTGCGGTGCGGGTGTCTTCCCAGACAGACTGCGCAGCAAGGTAATGGGCCTGCATTGACAGTGGGACGGACTGTTCGTACCTTCTTGTTGCTGGACGAATAGTCCTCTGCAGGAGTATATGGTCGCTTCTGCGAAGCTGCGAGGTACTGCGGTTGAGCTGTTACGAAAGCTGCTGCCGCTTGCTGTAGAGACACGTAGTGGGACCGTGTAGTTCCCAGTGTTTTAATTTAATTGAGTTGGGCGCGTGATGGCCGTGAGGGAACAAGGCATATGATAGCCAGGTTGTAAGGGGGGCACGCGATGGCCGGGGTGAAAGCACATGATGGCCGGGGGTAAAAGCACGCGATGGCCAGGGGGTAAAAGGCACGCGATGGCCAGGGGGCAGGGGCACGCGATGGCCAAGGGGTAAAGGCACATGATGGCCAAGTGTACGAGAAACGGCGCGCGATGGCCAGGGAGAGTACAGTTTCGTACAAGCCCATTTTGTCGGCGCATGATTGGCCGACAGGAAAGACACATTGTACGACGACAACGAGTTGTAAGTGTTAATATGCGAGAATGTTTTTTTTTTTTTTTAAGAAACTTTTCGTTAGGAATGGCTGCAGATCCGCGATGTCATTACTGACCTGAATAGCAATAGCCGTTTCTTTTTCTCTCTTCTCGTTGAACAGCTCTTCTCTCGCTTCGAAAATTAAATCTTGATTGAGGTCTTCGAGGCTCCATCCTTGCGCCGTTCCTATAGTCTGATGCCAGCGTCGTCGTTGCTGGGATTGATATAGTAGTAGCGCTCGTTGTTTGAGCTGATCTGGTGAATGGCGCCAACGATGTGTCTGTAGAGCAGACCAAAATTGTATATGCATGTCCGTCCGGTCATCAGGCCAGTCGTACAATTTCATCATTGTGATCATGCGAGGGGCGGCTTCGTTGAATTCTTCCCAAGACAGATTCTCGTCTTTCACAACCGGAGCCGCTTTTGGGTCCTTTACTGCCGCTGCTGGGATCCAAGAGTGTAGACCGTCTGCTGCTGGTAGCATTACCATAGCTTCCGGTTCCGCTATTAAGTTGGACAGTTTCGCGTCTTCGAGACCACGGTTGGTGAAATAATGGAGCTCGCAGTAGTCTCCGGATTTCATCTTCCTTGTAGCGTATTGTGCTGGAAGAACAGTGGGGTCGGAAGGTACTTTTCCGCGCACTATGGGCGCGTACTTAGTTTTATTCTTCTTCCGTTCCTCTAGACGTGCAGCCTCTTCTTCCTCCTTGCGTTGTTGCTGACGTTCTTCCTCTTCGTCCTCTTCTCTTTGCCTGGCTTCTATCATGCGCCATTGTCTGAGTGCCCAACGGTCTTTCTCGGCATTGTTAGCTAAGGTCCATAGTGCTGCTAAGGTCCGAGCTGCATTTTCATTCGAGAGGCCTTCTTCTACTAATTGACGCCGCGAAGCTTCGTGTTCTTGTGATGTGAAGTCTGGCCTTACTGCCAAGTTAGGATCTTCCATTAATAGTACGGTATTTCGTGAGTCTTGTATGCAAAAGATGAAGCTAGAGTAGTGAGCTTTTGACGAAAGTGTCTCAGCTGCGAGGTGGGCAGAACCAAGAGGTGCTACGCCACCTCGCTTATTTTGCGCTTAGACTTAATTCTAGGCCTGCCTCGTGCCTCGGCCGGCCTAGCCCGCCATCAAATCTCCGCTAGTCTTACGACAAATCAACTAAGTAGAAGCATCCAAGGCATACGTACAACTGCTATATACACCTCCCACCTCCTCCATCCATCATCGATCATGATGCATCGTGCTTTACTAGTCTCAGAAATACTCGTGCAGATACTCATCGATTTGAGTCAACCCCCGGGTTCAGAAGTATTTGGCTGGCCTCAATCATCAACACACAAATCGCTTGCATCGCTCGCCTTGACATGCACAACCTTTCACGAGCTTGCGATGGATTTTCTTTGGTCTAACATGCATGGGTTAAGACCACTGTTAGGCTGTGTGGCCAGGCTACATTCAGTCATATACGATCCCAAGTCCAAGGTCAGTGCCGAGTATTGAAAGCAACCTTATCGTTCTGTGTTCGTTCATTCGCTGATTGAGCATCTAAATACAGTATTCCTGGTCCCAGTACGTTGGCCCATTAGCCGAGCACGAGTTCCATCAGTTTTTGCGCCATTCCGCTCGTGTGCGCGATATAACCATTTCAGCCAGCAATGATTTTCACCTTCTTACGGCCCTTCCCATTGAGACCACTGTTAGGCTGTGTGGCCAGGCTACATTCAGTCATATACGATCCCAAGTCCAAGGTCAGTGCCGAGTATTGAAAGCAACCTTATCGTTCTGTGTTCGTTCATTCGCTGATTGAGCATCTAAATACAGTATTCCTGGTCCCAGTACGTTGGCCCATTAGCCGAGCACGAGTTCCATCAGTTTTTGCGCCATTCCGCTCGTGTGCGCGATATAACCATTTCAGCCAGCAATGATTTTCACCTTCTTACGGCCCTTCCCATTGAGACATGTGTCTTTCCGAATCTGCGGTCGTTATGCTGGTTGGTTCAACGCACGGAAATAGGAGATTTGCGCTTTTTTCTGCCCCCAACCTTGCGCCGTTGTTCTGTATCCGTCGTCCCATTAGATATGAAATATATTGGGACACACTGTCCTGATGTGGAGGAGTTTAGTGTTACTGTGGATAGCGACAGGGCGCAACTCTCTGAAACCCTTCGTTCATGCAAGAGGCTGAGACGTCTGCAATGTCCGCCGTTCGACTCGGCTGCATGGATGTACCTTTCTACCATCCCCACCCTTCTCGAGGTGAAGATTTCCACATCACGCACGATTCATTTACCCTTTGGACAATCTCAATTTTACAACTTTCCTTCGCCTCACGACTCTTTCGCTCTCAGGTGGAATAGAAGTGGCATCCGCTGTCGCAATCATGCAACATTCCAAATTCCCTTCGCTAAAGGAGTTCGAGATGCATGTCCGTGTATTATATTGGGCGGAGGCTGAGCAGCTTGTCCATGCACTGTCACTGTGCAAAGCCTCCCAGACCCTTGAAAGCATCAAAATTTCTTCCCGCAATAGAACCCAGGAGCACACAAGCGACTCGTTGATGGCAGTCAAACAGTTTCTTTGCTTCAAGGAACTGCGAACGCTGGGACTATGTGTTCATTACCCCATCTACCTCGACGATGACCTTCTTTTTGAAGCCATGACAACTTGGCCGCATATTCACTCATTCCAATTGATGAACTGGCATCCTTCTCCAGCTACCCTTACATTTCGCGGGCTGTTCGCGGCGCTTTGTCTATGTCCGCAGTTGCAGGACCTGCAAGTATCGGTCGACGCTCGGAATATCGATATCGAGCCTGAAGTCGAGTCGTTCCAACATACTTCCCTGAACAATCTGATCATAGACTCGTGTGAGCTTGAAGCCGTGAATGTTGAAGCTGTTGCTCGCATCATTTACTCCATGCTTCCTGCCGTCAGCCAAGTTATGTGTTCAAATGGCGGTGTCCCACAATTGTGGTACAACGTCAACATGCATCTCGATCTGCTTAGAAACAAACCGTCCTTGGCGCCTGACCACTGCATGACAGAAGCAGCGCTAGCCCTGTGTTAGGGTACGCTCTTGTTCAGAATTATTACTGTCAGATGTTAATTTCATGTTTGAAATGAGGAAGTCGTGCCGGGAATAAGCAAGACACGTATCTGGGCTCATCCAGCTGTACTCTTTTTTTTGATATATGGAACATCTGTACTTTATGCAATTTTCGACTCATCTGTATGATCTGTATCAAATACTTCAACCGAACCAAAAGGATTGACCTAGCGTTACAGAACTAGGGCCCTAGGGGTACCGGTAATGACATACTCATTCTTGCATACTTACACCTGACAGGATTCTACCCGTTTACAAATCACACGGCTACAATATCAAGGACTCGTCGGTTCACTGACATACCCGGTCCAGACCCGCCCGTCTCCTGCGCTGGCTCAGCAAAAACCAGACCTTCCCACACACAAGCCGCTGACGAAACCTCGTCTGATTCGTTTCACAAAGCCCTTACCTCGTTTCTAGTACTCTCGCTATTTTTTTTTTTTTTTTTTTTGCATCAGATTGAGTCCTTTGGGGTCGTAGACCCTATGTTGGACATTTCTCGTCATATGCTTTTCCCTCGTATATGTTTGGTGATATGGTACTGTCGTACTGTGTTTTCGAACGCGTACTCCCCACGCCATCTGGTAGGATGACGCAAGTAAGCACAAAAGGAAGCTGCAACGAAGAAGGTTAGTAGATGATGTTAGGCGAGATGGACTTGCGATTGTTTTGATTCGATCGCGGCATGCTGGATTTGCTACTGGTTCGGGTTGGGGTTACTTGTCTCTACTGGTCCTTCTGAGGTGTTGACAGTGTCGCAGGAGGTGCGGCTCTCCTTTCGTCGTGGAGTAGTTCGGTTGGTGGTTGGTGTTGGTACATGGTATGTGGTGGTGGTGGTACATGAGTTGGTGCTGTTGTTGATTATGTTGGTTATGTTCGGTGTTATGTGCAGGTCGAGTCGAGTCTAATGTAGGGTATGGTAGTATATTATTCAGTGTTTTTACAGCTCACCAAAGGTCGTTTTGAAGCGTCCGGTACTGTTGATGAAGCGGCTGAGATGGGGAATTGCTTTGTCGGAGGTGAGAAGATATGCTAACGAGGTAGCGTCACGTCTTAAAGCATTCGAGAGAGTGTGTCGCTCATGTCGGTATTGGGGGCAGTCAAAGAGGTAATGGTGAATCGTTTCGTTGGTGCCGGGGCATATTGGACAGTGGGGCGTGTCACTTCTGTTGATGCGATGCAGGTGCTGATTGAGGGGGATGTGTCGGGTTCGGAATTGGATGTAGAGGCTGGACGTGCGCTTAGGTAGTCCATCGACGAGCTTGATAAACTTCTCCGAGGGCATGGATGGGTCGATGTTGCATGTTCGGGCGTATCGGGGGGATTTCTCCCAGAGCGTCTTCCACTGGTCGCGCGATTTTGTTTTCTGGGCTGCTCTAAGCGCTGCTGTGCTGCGTTTGAGTTGGTGTCCTCTTAGATATTTGGGTAGGAGGCGTGTTGGGCTATTGTGATTCCTGCCTTGTGCAGCCAATTTGGCTTCTTTGTCTGCTAGTTCGTTCCCTGCGACATTGACGTGACCCGGTATCCACCTTACTGTGAGTTTGAAGTCTTCTTGCACTTCTTGTCGTTTGGCTAGTCGATGAGTTAGTCGTTCAAATTGATCCGCAATATACCCGCTTCCTGTCTTGTCCATTACTTCGCCGGTTTGAATTGCTGCTTGATTGTCTACTAAAATTGAGGCTGGATAGGTGATGTTCCGTTCTGTGGCTAGGAGGTGAGCTGCAAGAGTGAGTCCGATTAGTTCACCTTCATAGACGGTGTGGTCCTTGTCGCTTCCTAGATGGTACCTTAGCGTGCGTGGGTCCTGTCCGCTCCTTATTAGAGTTGCTGCTGCACCTATTCCACCTCGATAACCGGAGCCGTCGCTGAAGATTTGGATGATGTCTTTAAGGTCCTTCTGTTCCTTTACCGCGTCTTGTTTCGTCTTTGCTATCCTCGTTTGATATACACTTTTCCCTGATGGCCCTGTTGTCGTTTTGACTGGGTCTATTGTTTCCGTGTCGCCTGGAAAGATGCGGAAGGTGTGAAGAAGATTATGTAGGGACGATCGATGACTTTGTACGTTGTGATTAGCTATCCATACGAGTTTCTTGTGTAGCGGGTGGGATTGCGGGAGGGAGGCTAGTCGAACTGTGGCTCGATGACATATCTTTTGCATTAGGAGGGCAATCGGGAGGAGGTTGGCATGTGCTTCTAGGGAGTCTGTTGGGGCAGTTCGCATGGCTCCGGTGATGCTGATGGCTGCTATCCGCTGGACGGTTGTTAGTCGGTCTGCAATTCCTTTGGATCCTTTTTGCATCCCTCCTATGCTGTCCTTGAAGAGAGGTCTGAACCAGATGTCGGCTCCGTACATGAACTTGGGTATCGCTACACTTTGATATAGTTGACGCATGAGTTTGGTGGGGATGCCCATTGATGATCTAGATAAATGACGGATCAGTAGAACATATTCCATACCTTTCGCTACTGCATATGCTGCGTGCTCCTTCCAGGTGAGTTCTTGGTCCACTATAATACCTAGAAAGCGAGTGTGGTGACAGGGTTGGATGATGGTGCCGTTGAGAGTGATAGGGTTTCGTTTTTTGATCTTGCTGCGAGTGAAATCCATTAGGGCAAATTTGGATGTTTCGAACTTTGAGTTGTGCTCTCTTGACCATTGGTAGCCTCCTCCCTCGCGTTCTAACATGTCTTTCAGGATGGCGTGTGTCTCTTCGAATGTGTTGGCTACCGCAATATAGGCTGTGTCGTCCACGAATGCAAGGGCAACCTCTTCGCGTCCTCTTCCTATGCGTCCTTTGGCTATATCCACGAGGTCCGAGTTATATATTAGATAGCAGATCATCGATAGAGGGTCGCCTTGACCAATTCCATTATTGACGGGGAACCATTCGGAGGTGAAGTCGTCGAACTTGAGTTGGGTGCGTCGTCCTGTTAGCATCCGCTTCGTAAATTCTATGAGTTCCAGTGGTAGCCGTCGTTTTCTCATGTTGTGGACGAGTCTGTCAGTAACTGCATTTGGGAATGCGCCTTCTATGTCCAGGAACAAGACTGATGCTACTTTTTTCGATCGCCAGGCGTCTTTAATCGTCGCTTCAAGGAGGTGCACCGAGTCGGTGGTGGATCGTCCCGGTCGCCCTCCAAAGTGATTCGCTGGGAGAAGGTGGTATTTTTCGAGCGTGTGTGTGACTTGACGTGTGACGATGGCCGTGAGGAGTTTGCAGGTGGTGTTAATGAGTGCGATCGGTCTATATGCTTTTGGGATGGAGTAGTCGGCCTTTCCAGGTTTTCGTAGAACTATTGTGGTGAAGTCCTTCCAGGGTTCAAAGTATGTACGATGCGTGAAGACTGCATTAAAAAGGTGAGTGAGGTAAGGGATGAGGGTGGAAGCGTTGCGTTTGAATACTATATTACAGACTCCGTCAGGACCTGGGGCTTTGAATGGACTGGTGTTAGTAATGGCTTGTCGGACGTCTCCTTCTTCGATGGGCTTGAACGGAGTGACTGGGTCTGGGTATTTGAAGTTAGCTGGGATGTTGCTTGAGGCTGGAGCCGGCGGGAAGAATGCTTGGGCGAGGATGGTGCTTTTCTCGTCGTTTGTTACTGCTTCTCTGAGTGAACCGTCGGCGTTTTTGACTTGGAGTACTGGGATTCGTGCTTTACTGCCGTCGCTGCTTGGGGTTGTGATATATTTGTTTGCTATCCATATTTCCCGCTGGGTGGCTTCCTCTAGAAACTGTGTCCAATGCTCTTTCTTGGCTTTGTAGATGGCGTCGGATACTTTGTTGCGGAATATCCTGTGTTCTTCGTGTGACGGGTGATCTCTTAGCGCTCGAAATTTGTAGGATAATTCACTCAGCTCGTGTTTTCTCTCTAACATCTTGGTGAGGTCATGCGACCACCATCTTTTAGCATGCGGGTTCGGTCTAGATCTAGGTACTTTCTCCTCGATGACTTCTTGCAGGGTCTTTGCTAGTGCTTTTGCTGCCGTTTGGAATTCGTCTTGGGATGTAAGGATAGCTGGGGGTGGGATCTTTCTTAACTTTTCCTTTAGGCAGATGTCGAATTTTTCCCAGTCGGTTTCGCGGTAGTTGTAGCTTATGGTCGTAGTTGCTTGAGGGAGTTCTAGATCGAGTGTGCTTAGAATAGGGACGTGGTCGGTCTTCGGTGCTCGGAGTTGGGGAGCCGTGTCGCATATGATGAATGAATCCAAGGTGTTGTCAGAGCAGAGAACATTGTCGGGACGGGTCCAGTTGCCGGTACTCGTAGATTGCAGGGTTGGCTTGTCCTTGGGTAACGCTTGGCACATTCCGTATTCCGCCATTAGTTCTAACCACGCTTGGGCTTTGGTTTGAGCGTCTCTTGGTTCGAACAGGTGACGGTTCCGTTCTTCTTCCCATAGCGGGTGGTGACAGTTAAAGTCGCCTAGCCATACTATGTGGTCAGTTGCTGATGGTCGGACGGTCCTTATGTTGGTTTCGAGGTACTGCTGGATTGCTTGAGGGGAGTCCTGTTTGTCGCCATCGTTGTAGATATTAAATAGTGTTAGTTTCCCAAAGGCGCCATCGAATTGGATTACAACTATATCTGTGGAGGGGAAGGGAAGTTGACGCCAGCTGTTAGTGTTAATATGTTTGTTTACAAGTGTTACTGCCCGTGAGCGCTTGTTTTGGGTGTAACGGTGAGTGGGATATACTACATGCCAGTCTGGGGTGACTCGTGTATTACCTTTTGTGTCGATGGTGGGTTCTTGTAAGGCTACTATGTCCCAGTCTCATGCTGTCGTGGGTCCGCTAAGGACACAGTGTTGAGCATCAGATGAGGTGTTGAGATTTTGCTGCCATATACGCAACCGTGTCGCTGAGTTGTCAGGTGTGTCAATCATTCCCAGTTGACAATGGGTTGGTTTTCTGTCGTGTAATCCAGGGTGCTGAAGAAGTCTTGTGTTTGTTGCTGTTGGTTGTGGCGAGGGGGGGAGCGGTTGTGGGCGAAGCCACGTGATGGTGGTCCACCACGTCCAGATCGGTGATTTTGTCTGTTCGGGTATGAGTCCAGCGTGCGCTGTGTAAGAGGCGGCGGTTGTTCATTCGGTGGTGGTGCAGGTTTACGGTATGGGGCAGGTTTTGGGGGTGCTGCTACTTGGGTCCATTCTTCGTTCGTTGGAAAGAAAGGCATACTGTTGTCAGGGTAGCGTTTATCCATGTCGTCGCATTTCTTCTTGAAGAGAGGGCAGTCGCGACTCCAGCTTGAGTGGTCTTCCGTTTCGCATGACGTACAATAATTCTTGTCATTGGTGGTGCAGTCATTGGAGCGGTGGTTGTTCCCACAGTTTGCACATGTGTCACCTTTTGCTATGCATTCACGAGCGATGTGGCCGAAGTGTTGGCATTTGGCGCAGCGGATTGGTTCGCGTCTGTTTTTCTTTGGCCAAAGTTTGAGTTGGTAGAAGGTGATGCCGTCTCTGATTGCGGTGTTCGCCTCCATTGGTTCTGTGAAATTGATTAGTACATGGGCTACTTGCTGGCTACTCTTTCTCTTTTCTGCCGGCTTGATCCAACGAGCTGAAGTGAGCGATCCTTTTGTCCAGTTGTTTTCATCCTCTAGCGTTCTAAGGGCAGTGTCGCTTGTTGGGTTGAAAGTGACTGGCATGAAAGGTATCACTACAGGGTAGGTGCGCTCCTTGATTGTGGCGTCTGGGTCGAGGTTCTTCAGGAGGAGGTTTTTCGTTTCTTCATTGGTGCGGATGTAGATAACGGCTTCCTTCGTTTTGAATTCAATAGTCATTCCTCCCTGTTTGAATTGTGTGACTGCCTTCATTTCAAGGTCGACGTCATCCTCTTTGGGTATGGCTGCCAGGGCTTTGTGGACTCTTTCAACGAGCTGGGCATGGGAGCTTTTCCCCGCCGCTAGCGGACAGTTAGCTGGGAAATCGATTAGTAGTTGCCTTTCCTTGATTGCTTCTCTTGCTAGTCGCTGAATTTGTTGGGATTGCTGTGCTGGGTCCTGGTGGGTTGAGTGTCCCGTTTTCAACGTCTTCAACGTTTCGGCGTACGATGGTTTGAGGAAGGGGGAGTCTGATACTTGTGTTGCGAGCTTGTCCACAGAGCTTTGAACTTTCGTAAGCTGGGAGTCTTGAGCTAGGACTTTGGCATTGAGTTCCGTCGTGGCCTTGCTGATGGCTTCTTCTGCTTCTTGGAGTTTGGCTACTTGAGGGGAGATTGATGCTACTACTAACTTGGCTATGATTTCTGCTGTTTCATCGTTAGTTTTCTCTTGCATAATGAAGACTACTGCTCTAATGGCTGTTACGGCCGGTAGTGAGACTCCGCTGAGTTGAGTGACGTGCAGGAGAGTTTCGGTTAGCGTGTTTACGGTGTAGGGTTTACCTTTGATTGATAGAGCGGTGCGCTCGAGGTACTTCTTGCCTGTATCCGCATTGTGGACTTCGTTGGTCAGTTCCATGATTTCCTGAGTAGTTAGTTTGGGCGGAGCCCGTCTATTGGCTGTAGCCATCGGTCCGTTGGTGGCTGGGGTCTCAGCTCGGTTTGAGTCGATTCCTTGGCCGTCTAGAGTGGTTTGAAGCGTGTTTTTGGTGGTTTTTCTTGTTTGTGAGGAGAGGGTAAGTGG
Organism: Suillus fuscotomentosus; assembly: GCF_016647785.1. Lineage (NCBI taxonomy): Eukaryota > Fungi > Basidiomycota > Agaricomycetes > Boletales > Suillaceae > Suillus > Suillus fuscotomentosus. The sequence goes on from NW_024539626.1 coordinate 97,821, forward strand.
CATTAGTTGAATCTAGAGTATGAAGGTTGGTTAGTGTTGGTTAACGAGGCGGTGAGGCGCCGTTGGGCGCCTGGTGGTTGAAGTTTTTCTGGGGTCCTAGTCGGGGTGCCACCTGGTGTTAAACCAAGAGGCGATCACTCTCGCTATTACCTCTCTGCAGTGCAGTTGTCTCTCTACTTCGTTCACTCATCTCTGTATTCAATACTGCTCTCCCCATAGCCATCATTGCTAATATTGAATTCTCTTATCTTCACCGACAATACAAAGGGGTAAAATAGGAGAAATCATTAATCATCCACGGCCGAAGATTCAAATCTCCGCTAGTCTTGAGACAAATCAAATAAGCGGAAGCATCCTGCCATAGACCTCCTCCATCGATGCATCGTGCTTTGCTAGTCTCAGAAATACTCGTGCAGATATTCGACAATTTGAGTCAACCCCCGATTTCAGAAATATTGGACACCTGGCTTCCATCATCGACAGGAAAATCCCTTGCATCGCTCGCATTGACATGCACAACCTTTCACGAGCTTGCCATGGATTTGCTTTGGTGTAACATGCTTGGGTTAAGACCACTGTTAGGCTGTGTGACCAGGTTACATTCAGTGGTATATGATTCCGAGTCCGTGGTCAGTGCCGAGTATTAAAGCAACCTCATATGTCGTTCTGTGTTCGCTGATCAAGCATCTAAATACAGTATGACCGTGACTGGTCCGAGGACGTTGACCCATTAGTCGAGCACGAGTTCCATCAATTTTTGCGCCATTCCGCTCGTGTGCGCAATATATCCATATCAGCCACCAAATTTCTTCACCTTCTTACGACCCTTCCCATCGAGACATGTGTGTTTCCGAATCTGCGGTCGTTATCCTGGTTGGTTCAATGCACGGAAATAGGAGACTTGCGCTTTTTCCTGCCCCCAACGTTGCGCAGTTGTTATCATATATCCGAGGAACTCCAATTAGATATGAAATATATTGGGGCACGCTGTCCTGATATGGAGGAGTTTACCGTCTATGGGGGTAGCGGCGGGGTGCGACTCTCTGAAACCCTTCGTTCATGCAAGAGGCTCAAACATCTGCAATATCCGCCGTTCGACTCGACAGCATGGATGCACCTTTCTACCATCCCCACCCTTCTCGAGGTGAATATTTTCACATCACGCATGATTCATTACCCCGGGCCCTTGGACAATCTCGATTTTGCAACTTTCCTTCACCTCACGACTCTTTCGCTCTCAGGTGGAATAGAAGCGGCATCCGTTGTCGCAATCATACAACATTTCAAATTCCCTTCGCTAAAGAAGTTCAAGGTGCATGTCCGTGTTTTACCTTGGGCAGAGGCTGAGCAACTTTTCCGTGCACTGTCACTGTGTAAAGCATCCTGGCAGACCCTTGAACACATCATTATTTCTTCCCGCAATAAAACTCAGGAGCACACAAGCGACTCGTTGACGGCAGTCAGACAGTTTTTCTGCTTCAAGGAACTGCGAACGCTGAGGATATATGTTCATCGCCCCATCTACCTTGACGATGACCTTCTTTTTGAAGCCATGACAACTTGGCCGCATATTCGGCTGGCATCCTTCTCCAACTACCATTACATTTCGCGGGTTGTTCGCGGCACTTCGTCTATGTCCGCAGTTGCAAGAGCTGCAAGTATTGGTCGACGCTCGGAATATCGATATCGCGCCTGAAGTCGAGTCGTTCCAACATACTTCCCTGAGAAATCTGGCCGTAGACTCGTGTGAGCTCGAAGCCGTGAATGTTGAAGCTGTTGCTCGCATCATTTACTCCATGCTTCCCGCCGTCAGCCAAGTTATATATTCAGATGACGGCGTACCACGATCGTTGCACAACGTCAACAAGCATCTCGATTTGCTTAGAAACAAACCGTCCTCGGCGCCTGACCAGTGACCACTGCATCACAGAAGCAGCGCTAGCCCTGAGCTAAGGTACGTTCTTGTTTAGAATTATTACCGTCAGATATTAATTTCATGTTTAGAATGAGGAAGTCGCGCCACCAATAAGCAAGACATGTCTCTGGCTCATCCAGCTGTACTCATTTTCTCGATATATGGAACTTCATTTGTACTTTATGCAAGTATTTTCGACTCATCTGTATGATCTAAATCAAATACTTCAACCGAGCCTGATATTCAGAAATATTGACCTAGCGCTAATGATAGAACTGGGAGTGCTGACATACTCATTCTTGCATGCGGATCGACACCTGACGTGCAGTGCGATTTAAAGACGTTAATGAACCTGCAGGAAGCGATTGCGTCGAACCTTCAAGTTGATGGGTGTGAACCATAATAATCTACGTTATTACCAAGCTATTTTGTCGTTTCACCGTCGCGCTAGTGCCATGCTGACAGAAGAAGTCTCAGAAGGGGAGGTTGATTGAGACTGCACAAGCTGGATGTGGAGGGACTGGTACCTTGCTACAAAAGATCAAAAAGTGCAAGTCGTGATGTTCTCGGTACTAGATACATCCGCCTGTTGTCCCATCCGTGTGTCATGCCTAAACTGCGCGCACGACAGCTGGATCAGCGGGTACCGTGACAGCCCTCCTTTGGAGAAGCAAGCCCAACATATTTGTACTCCCAGTCACGGGAAACAATAACGTGTCTTTTGGCGGACATCGATGGAGCGACCTACGGTTGGTTGATGATGAATGGTAGAGGTGGAAAGGACTCGGACCTGCTTGCGCCGAAGTTGGGCTACGGTTGCAATTGATGCTTAGATATTCGTATGATCAGTGGGTATATGATGGTGGAGGTGATGAGCATGTCTGTAGATGGGCAGGAGGAGCAGTCGATCACTGTTAACTTTTGGGAGGAAGACATCGAAGAGGTCCATAAATTAGAAAACATCCGAGTCAACACTTCAAAACAGAGTTTATCGGCTATTCGTAGTACGTACCGGTACCAAGTCACTCATACACTATTCCCCAGACAACTCGTATACAGCACCGCGTCTTAACAGTTTCCATTTGTTGCGGTATAATGTAAATTCTCTCTCACAATTTCAAAGTACCTTTCAAATTCTCTTGTCTTCTGATCAAGTGGAACGGCTGGGACAGGATTACCCCATCGAGTCTGCCCGTCTTTCCATTCTTTGGAATCTGGATGTTTTTCTGAGTTTCTCGCTATTGGGCGATAGCCATCCCTCAGTCATCTCTTGCAAATGTCAGAAATTGCAGGCCCTGCAGCTGCTGCTCTGGCATCGCTATGCCCTGACGATGTAATTTTCCTTCAGTCACTCCCCAAGGCAGAGCTCCATGCTCATCTCAACGGATCTATACCTATCAAAACAATACTGGAACTTGCGCAGAAATACTCGCCTTCTAGTCCACTGACAACTGAGGTCGCAGACATTATCGAGAAACTCAAGTCTGGAGTCATCTTGAATGACATATTTGACTTTTTCTCTCTGATGCCCGCTATCTATACTCTGACATCAACCCCGGAAGCAGTCTTGACAACTACTCGCGCAGTCCTCCAGTTGTTTCTGAACCCCACCAGTGATGGCGCGGAAAGTCCTCAATGCACGTACCTTGAACTACGGACTACACCTCGCGCGACGACACACATGACGCGAGAGAGGTACCTCACGGTCGTGCTTGATGAAGTAGAGATGTATCCTGCTACTCAGGCCGCCCTGATCGTGTCCGTTGATCGTCGCATGAGTGACTCGGACCTTGAAGAATGCATCAGTCTCGCCATCGAGATGAAGAACAGATGCAGAAGAGTTGTAGGCATTGATGTATGTGGGGATCCACGCAGTGGCGACATGCAATCCTTCACTCAGCACCTAGCAAGAGCAAAGGGTGCCGGCCTTGGGTTGACCGTGCACATCGCGGAGGTTTTTGACGTTCACTCTGGTGCATGTGACTCAATACTGATATTCGGATTTGTAGAGCACAAATAATACAACCGAGGATTCTCTGGCACTCCTTAGTTGTCGTCCGGATCGACTCGGACACGCGACATTCCTTTCAGATGAACTGAAGATTTTGTTCTTTGAGGATATCCCGCAGCCTGGGACAGAATGCGGCTCTTTGTCTGAATGTGCAACGGGCACGACAAGCCCTCACACACCAGCCGGACTCAGAGATCCCCTTCACCCTCTCCACTCCAAATTCCAAAATCTCAAAGAGGGTTATCTTCTGCGCTTCGTTTCAGATAGCACTGAGTCCGAGGAAGCGAAAGTACAGATGTCTTTTTGGGCGGACGCAGAGAAATTTTCCGAGCGAGCTGCGATTAAGGATATTGAAGAGATGATCAAACAAGCGGAGTCGCCCAATAACGCGCGTACGAACGGACAGTACAAGCCATGCATCGAGATATGCCTGAGCTCTAATCTTCTGTAGGATCATGCATTAATTCTACGAACTATGAAATCTAATCCTTCTTTTAGATGTAAAACTGTCGCATCCCTCGACGCGCATCATATTCGCTATTATCTGAAGAATAACCATCCCATCACCATTTGTGTAAGCACGCCATCTTACGCGTGATATGCTCTTTCGTCTGACGTTTTACATCATCAACAGACCGACGACGCACTCCCTTTCAGGACGTCTTGTCTTGGAGAGTACTCTTTGCTTCTGGCACAGCCTCCGCTAGGCCTTGGCTTGAGCAGAGATGATGTAGCTAGAATCGCACGGATGGGCATGGATGCTGCATTTCTGAGACCTCGTGATTGAACTACATTTCAATATTGGGTATGACATCGAATTTGGATGGGGATGGATCCTGACTCTAGAAAACTGGTCGTGTCACAGAGCAGGACAGCTGATAGCCCGACCTGTAAAACAAATTACCTGGGGGATACCTGCGAAATAAAACAGAAGTGCCACCGGCCTTTGACTTTCAATTTCTGGGGGATTTGCTTCACCAGGTCATAGATGAGCCTATCATTTCTCTTGATGCGCCCGTCAGTAAGAGAAGCGAAAAATTATATGTTTTGATGCATGATCGTTCCGCACGTGAATTGTTTGAAGTTTCGATGTTCTAGTAATGAATAAATTATTTTTATTTTTTCCTTTTTTCTCTCTATTGGAATCAATGAATCAATAATGCAACTGCACAGTTGCCATGAAGTAGAATGCGACATTTAGATCCCTCGTCTGCCCGTTATCGATTTATCTCCAGCGTATGGCCCTAGTTACGTCTTCGTTAACGGTTAATTTAACTTGAATATTCTTTCAATTAAAAGGTTGTTTGTGTCTGTTTGGTGCACTTGTCCTTGATAATCGTCAAAGCACTATTCCATCGACGTAGAACTGATTGTTGACGCATATAGAGATATACTGTTACCTTTCCGTTATTCTTCTTTGCTTCTTGGTACTATATAGTGATCCACCATCGTCACTCAGCCACCGCATCATTCCGTCCCACATCATATTAATGGCGTGCACAGTATGTTTGTCTTTTCCTCAGCGTTTGTTCTTACTCACTGAGGTATGTTTATTTTTGTACACGTACCTACAACACATACTAAATGTAGAGCAGACTCTCTCGTTGTTCTAGCCTACACTGATGCATCGCGCTTTACTTGTTTCCGAAATTCTCCTGGAGGTATTCATGCATGTGAATAAAGTCCTGGACCCATATGCGTCAATATTGTCGTATCGCGAGATATCATTGGCGCGGAAATCCTTTGCAGCGCTTGCTAGGACATGCAAACCTTTTTATGAGCCTGCAATGGATTTGCTTTGGGCTGAGTTGGATGGAATAGAACCACTGCTGGGCTGCGTAACGAGGCTACATCCAATCGTGTATCGTCGCGGCCGTGCTTCAAGGGTCAGTGCGGATTATGTTCATGTTATCTCATTCACTCACCAAGCACCCAAACGCAGCACCTCTGCTTTGAAGTCATCGAGCCATTATCTGAGCACGAAGTCACTCAATTCCTGCATCACGCCCCTCGTGTTCGCTCATTGAGAATATTACATGACGACTACTTTCACCTTCTTTCAGCCCTCCCGATCGAGACATGCATGTTTCCGAGATTGTTGTCGCTATCAACGGATCGAAATCTGACTAGATACTTGCATCTCTTCCTGTCACCTATGCTGCGTTGTTGTACACTACCAGTTGTTCATCCGGATTTGAAATCTGTTCCAATCTGCTGTGCTGCTTTGGAGGACTTGTCCATCAAATCCTCCTTTGAAAACACAGCAGCAGATGGGCGAGTGCTGTATGACAGTATCCGTTTGTGCCAGCGACTTGTGACTCTGGCTTGCCCACCACTCGATTGGACAACATGGGAATACCTTTCCAACCTCCCCACCCTTCTTACGCTAGAAATTTGGGACGACCGTTGTTCATTGGGGTCGCGTAATGTCAATTTAGCACCTTTCCTCAATGTCACGAGACTGTATTTCTATACCAGGAGAGCCGCATACACCATCACAGTTATGCAACACCTAGAATTCCCTTCGCTAAACCAATTCGAGATGGATGTCTTTAATTTGCCTTGGGCAGATATTGAGCCGCTCTTTCATGCACTGTCACAGCACAAAACTCTTTCACACATCACCATCTCCTCTGAACGTGGTGATCGAGAACTTCAGGACCTCTTGGGCAGCTCCTCAACGCCCATCAGACAATCCCTTTGTTTCATGCAATTGCGAACCCTGCGGTTCAAATTTCCTTATTGCTGCATAAACCTTGACGACGACCTACTTTTGGAAGCCATGTCGAGTTGGCCGCACATCCGAATGTTGCAATTCATTGATCCACGGGCGATACCTACTGTTACATTCCACGGATTATTTACAGCGCTCCACCAATGCCCCCGCTTGCATACGCTGGACATACCATTGGATGCCGTCAATATCAATATCGATCCTACAGCCGAGCTGTTCCTTCATACCTCCCTACGAAATTTGAACTTGACCTCCTCTGCCCTGTCGGATGCTGAAGCTGTAGCCCGCATTATTTTCTCGGTGCTCCCTTCTGTCGATCGAATTTTCCCGGCAGGGTACGAGCGCCCCTCTGCCGGTGTCTGCTTTGAGGTCCAGAGGCATCTTGAATCTTTCAAAGCATCTGCGGTTCTTGGTCGCCATATCCTCACCTGATCGTTATGCTACGCATGTCGGCTGTTTTGATATGAAACACGGAACGTTTCATGTACGTACCTAGAGTAACATCAATGTCTTTACCTGTTTGAAAGACCTAAAAACCTTCCATTAGAACTCATGCGATGTCGCGTACGGCATCTCTGTAATAAGTTGACTGCTAGCCTGACTATCATATCATGTCTTTAAGCATCTCATCTCATCGGCGCGAGATAACTTCGAGTGAAATTTTATCGGCAGATATAACAGCTATATTGGCGTTCACATCTCCACCAATCGTGTTGCTTCATCACCAGTGCCACAAGCTCACCGTAAGCATCAACCTTCTTTTTGACAAGGGAAAATTAGGGGTCTTTTGGTATGTAAGCACTTTGCTAACTGAACGACGTTAAAATATCTGTATACGCCCCAAAGATGTCCTACAGCACCCCACAACTGGCACCAAGTTTAAAGCTCGGCAACAACTCTGGCGACCCATGATCGATCGGATCGATCAGTGAAGTCATCAACGCTATGACCAAACATGCAGTGTAACACTGATGACCCTCAATTCACGGCTTTCGTGGATCACATTGGAGAACTAGACCGTTCTGGAAATCGCTAGAATCTCGCACTTAGACCATCAACTTCGACGACACCATTGACTTCCTGAAACGTGTGCGTGGGTGTGGTTGCGCTGCATCGTCGGTTTATCAAAGTCCAACTCCTCAATACATTTGAAAGCCACTGCATCCCCCACATTAACACCCAAACCGTCCGTTACAGACAGTAGATCGAAGACAGTTTCCTCTGCGACCCGCGTATGCAACTACATTTAATGTATGTCGCTCGACTCACTTTGCTCAATGCTCACGGTCATTTGTACACAGCATTGTTGAGGGTGAAAAGACATTATTCTATTTCCTGAGTTGCTACTATAAACACTATATCGTCCAGGAGCCGACCGAAGGGGTGTCCTTGTGGCGTGCAAGGCTCGAAGACAAGTGGCATGTACAATATAGAAGACAATTCGGAGGTTCAAAACACACTAATGTAAAACGACTGTATTTAAGGCCCACGAAACAATGAATATCGGGCAGACGCGGGAATAGGGGGAAAGGTGAAGGATGGGGAGCAAAGTACTTGGCCTGTAGCAACATCAAGTGAGTGTAGAATAACAAGGAAAGGAGCGTGGTAAGGAGGTTTGATAAAATCGGAATGAATAGGCGACAGCGCCACCGTTACAATCAGACAGGAGTAAGATTGGGCATACGGGTATGAAAGGACAACTGCCATGGCACAATGGTACCTGCAATCATACGACCTTATCTTCTACAAACATTCTCTGCGCACCGTTGTCCTGTAGGGTCACCTTCATGCCCTCGTTGGCGATAATTCCGTCGTCGTCGAAATCTTGGAGTGTCAGACCCCCGGCAGCAGCTGCCATAATGAGATGAAGGGGGTTCGACGCATTGAAGTTGATCCTATTGCCAATGTTCTTTTTCTCAGCATGCAAGATACTATACAAAGTGCAGGCGACTGTGAGGATGGTTATGATGGTGATGGGAAGGATAGCGAGAAGAGATATCATCGACCCCCGAGTCCAACCTATCGTCGATATGTACATTGTTCCATTGATTGGGGAGGAGAGGTTGTCCGGGATGGTATTATCGGGGAAGCTACCCACAACCATAAACCCAGAGCGGAGGAACTGCCGAACCATGCTGAGTCAATTTCGATTGGACCTAAGGGATCAGAACACTCACCGTGGCAGAAAACTCAACAACGCCACGCCAATATTCCTCCTAACAAAGGCATAAACTTAACGTGGGCAAAGACCTTGCGACACAAAACTCACCAGCTCTTTGTAAACCTGCGTTTGATTTCCAAGATTGTCGTCGATAGATGTATTAGTTGTTGAGGAATAGACGGTGTACAGAGTATCTCCGATTGCGCTGCTCGTAAGCCCCTGTGAGCTGATTGACTGAAACTTGGCAGTTCCAATGACGAACGACAGAAGTTGTTCATTCTCTGGTTGAAAAGGGGTGGATGAAATGACCTCGGAAGAAATTAGGTCACTGGAATAGTTGGCGCGGACTGTGGTCAACAGCGGAGTCACCTCGCACACGCTTGCGTCAAGGAACCTATATTTGAAAAATCCTTGTGAGATAATCGCTATAGGAACAGAATCGGTCAAAGGCTACAGACGCGTGCTTTAATGCTCACTGAAGCTTGTATAAGTTTGATTCAGATCCGTAGGCCCCGGGCACACAACGGAAGGAAGAAAGCCATTCCTTAACACGTTTGCATTTCCATTTGCATCCGCCATGGTCACATATTCCTGCGTCATGGACGTATCTAGGAGCTAACAGTAAATCACCGGTAAGATGTATGCGGTCGGAACTCACTGGCACCGCAGTTTGCACTTATATTCCACAGGCGAAGACCAGTGATGGAGTCGTTCGAAGCAGCCGAGTTGGCATAGACGAGGGAGGAGTTGGCCGTGTTCCAACCATACTGCGTTTGACTCGGGTCAATGGGCCGGCAGCTGACATTGGCTGTTAACCCCTGCTGCCACATCGAATAATTTCTACTGAAGCCTTGGGGAATGGACACGCTGGTGTGTTCTCCCGGTATCGGTCCTAAGTTGACTGTGACGTTTCCGCCAGAAAAGCCGAGACGAGTGCCATTAGCACTTGGAATTCCATCTGAACCTGAATAATCCTCGATGGCGGGCACAATTCCCTCTAGGCACACGACACATCATCACAAAACAGCTTCAGGTGATGCGAGGACCTGAACTTACGAGTAGATACATTATATTTTGCGCCATTGAAATTAAACGTGCCAGGAAGACCATAGTTATATCCTGCAGCAGAGACTCCGCTTAACATTCCGCCGATGTCGAGAATCTCGAAAGAATTGTCTTGGACTTTGGTTGTTCGTTTTAGAAAAAATGTACGAACCACTGGGAAAGCGGAGATACGCACGGGCAGTGAGACCCTGAATTTGAAATTCTTGGAAGAGCAAGGTGGAAAACGCAGATCCAGTAATGTCAAGTTCGGATCCTCGCATCTCAACTGGCCATAGAAAGTAAGTCGGTGTCAGGAGAGTCGTCCACCTGTATCAGCACTTAAATTAGACAACACAGCGAAAGTTGCTCTCAGTAATGAGTTACCCAGCTGTCAAAAGTCTCAGGACACCAAAGGCGAACAGCGTCATGGTGGTCAGTCGTAAGTGCTCAGGTCTCAACATGATGGAGCCCTTCGCCAAAGCGACACCGGCGCTTAGCTGAACGAGAGAGATGGGCTGCAATATCCGATGCCTCAATGCCTCCTTGATCGAAAACGTGAAAGCACTAGGAAAATGTTTATCCCTATGTGAATGGAAAACTATGGGGAGTAAAGAGGTATACAGACGCAGCGGTAGTGACTGAAAGCACAGTTGCTATCAATGTGGCTATCATGGTCAACTCTCCGGGGTAATGGCTCCATAAGTTGCTGACTTGATCGGGTAGAGAGAGGTAATCATAATAGAGAACTGTACCAAGAAATGTATACCCAAATACCAGGATAATTGCCTGGCTACTAATGATAGCGGTATGCAGTAGCCTGAAGCGTGCGGCCACAGGAGACATCATAGAAGGAGTGTGGGTGGTGCAGAATCGACCCTGATAAAGATCGAACCGACAAACGTTGAAGGTGAAAAAGAAGGGAAGGGAAGTATGTGAGGGATTGGGAGCGAGGATTCATTGAAGGCATTTAATATGATGAGTGTGCGTGAGATGCAAGTACGTACGTTTGCAGATTGCATGAGGAACCTAGTATGTAGTAAATGCGACACATGTTATTGTACCGGACAAGGTCTGATTCAGGGATTATACTCAAATACGAATTCGGAGCCTTGATCGATTCCGAAATGAGGTAACAGTTGTTTATCTCTGGAAAACCTCTTTGAAAATACATATTCCCAGTGAATGGACCTATGAAATACGGAACTGGAAGAGAGACGCTGGATGATACTTCTTTAGGCTCTCAGCAGGTCCGATTTTGATTAGTGTTCGGATGCAACAATATTGTGATCACTGGTGCATATGTATTAGGGTGTTTGCCGTGATGACATAAGACGAAAGGGTTCTATTCGCTTCATTCATCCTCTTTTACGATACGTGCTTATTTTCTTTTTTTGAGAATCTTATCACTGCCTCTGAATATACACAGCATGCCTTTCCAGTGTATATTTCTTCCATCCCCTTCCACTCACTTTGTATATCAATTATAATTTCGATCAGATTCACATTCTAGAATGTTCAGTTCAGCGCGCGAGTTCTGTTCTTTCCAGGAAAATGGCGCCGGCGCTTCTGCTAACCTTCAATTGGCGACAGGGTGTGGGACTTTCTATGTCACGTTCAGCGCTCCTTGCTTGGACAGTACGTAACATGCCCGTTGCCCATACTTTAGAGCTAGTTCGGCAACTCGATATTTTCGATATTTTTCAATATTTGCTTTGGCATGTTTGCGAAAATGTTCACCGGCATCGTTCCGAGATGTCGGAGCTCGAACCTTGCTTCTCTCCTACTGTACATATTATCAATGGATGTATACCCTCATCTAACCCTAGAGCGGCGTAAGAGGCTTTTTGCTGGTGCGGTCGCGATCACTGCGATCTGTGCACAGTACACTACTCTTCTCATGGCCCAACCTGAAGTCAATGCTCCCCCTCACTCCAAGGCCCCACCAGCGCAGTGGAATGATGTCGAGACTGTTACCCTTGTAGACTATCTCTATGATCATCGCTCAGAGGCTGAAGGGGCAGGCAACTTCAAGCAGCAGGTTCTTGGCTCTGCTGCAGAGTTCATCAACAATCATGAGGCGCTTCAATCCACTCGCGCAGGTCCACTGAAGACAGCGAAATCAACTCGAAACAAGTGGACATCAGTAAGCCCTATTTGATCTCATCTGATCTAAGCTGACGAGTCTCATCTAGCTTAAAAACATATTTCATGCTATCGAGAAGTACCGCAACCAGACAGGGGTCCACTGGGACAATGAGACTGGAGCTGGGATTGAAGGAACTGCGGCTGCGGCTGTATGGACATCGTATGTCAAGGTATGTCCCCTCTTCGTCATATTGATTTGAGCGCTGACTTTTGTCAGGCAAATAACCTCATGCGTCCTTTCCGCAACAGGGGATGGGAGCATTATGAAAAAATGCAGACCATCATCCCATTGGGCGGCGCTAGAGGGCGGCACGTCTTCCGTCCAGGTGGCGCTGCTCCCTCCACCACCAATGCTGATAACGATCTTGCGGATGCTGCTGGCCCATCAAGCACTGCTGCTGTTCCTGCTGCTCCAAGCGCTGCTGCTGTTCCTGCTGCTCCAAGCGCTGCTGCTGTTCCCGCTTCTGCAGGCCCATTAAGCACTGCCGCCACCTCTACGTCCATCACTAGCTCCACTCGAAGCCCTTGCGATTACGATACACCGGACGTTCGATGGCCTTAGGCGTGACGTGGATGTGACTGCCGTCGATCGCCCCAATAGCGTCCTTGAAAAAGGGCCACCATTTGGGGTTCTTCCGAATTTTGCGGGGGACCGAACCATCTGGAAAGCGCACGTATCTTGAATAGAACGGGTCCGACGTGAAGATGATAAGCATCTTGCGGAAATAACTACATACTATTAGATACTGTCACTTGAAATAAAATAAAATAAACTCACCGTGAAATCGTTTCGTTCGAGCGTTGAAATCTCTCCGCAACATGCCTGATTGATAGGCCAGTCACAGAGGTGTAAAGAAAAATCGCAAGTTGTTCCTCGAGGGACACAAACTTGGAGTCTGAATGGCCCATGGTGCGAAGCTCGGAGATAAGCTCCACAAATGCATTGGCGCGCATGCCAAGCTCACACCTGATGCGCTCTGGGTGACCAGTGAGCAACTCGATCACCCAGTCTTGCCCAGTTAGCGCTGAAGTGTGATAGGGCTCGGGATCTTTGGGATATATTGATTGTAGGATGCCGTGCGTAGAAGCAACAACGATGCTGATTACGAGTACCATGCATTTGAGGAGTCGTTCCCGGACCTCTGGCCGAGGATTCGTCATGAGCGCTGCTAGGCGTTGGCGCTCCATCGCGAACCCCAGTGGTTGGGGATCCATCAAGGTATATACCCTACCCTCATTATCACTGATCTTGTTGATAAGCTCAAATTCAAGCTCCGAATCGCCTTGGACTTAGGGGGAGCATTGACTTCAGGTTGGGCCATGAGAAGAGTAGTGTACTGTGCACAGATCGCAGTGATCGCGACCGCACCAGCAAAAAGCCTCTTACGCCGCTCTAGGGTTAGATGAGGGTATACATCCATTGATAATATGTACAGTAGGAGAGAAGCAAGGTTCGAGCTCCGACATCTCGGAACGATGCCGGTGAACATTTTCGCAAACATGCCAAAGCAAATATTGAAAAATATCGAAAATATCGAGTTGCCGAACTAGCTCTTAGCGCTATAGCGCTTACAAACATACCCCCTTCCATTGCCTATATATTCTCGCAATTATTCGTCAGTCAGATAGGTCGGTTACCACCTTGCCACTGCTCACATGTCCAACTCAAGTGAGAATCCTGAGGCTGCCTTGGATACCATCTTACCGCCGCCCATGTCCAGCTCCAGTGAGAATACTCAGGTTCCCAGTGCACCCTCACAGTCCTCACAACCGGGCACTCCCTCAAGTGAGAACTGTTTGGACAAATTCCCACCCCTGTGGGAACCCCCAAAATCCTTTATTTTGCGTCATATCTTCAAGATGTGCTGCTTCATATTCACTTGGCGCAGCGATCTGCGCTGGTTGCATGCCCTCTTGAAGGAAGGAGATAACTGGGAAATTTTGCATGGTCGATATCTGACCCAGCTCAATCAAGTGAGCACAGTGGTAAGTCGATGATGGGCGTCATTCATTCAAATAGATCGTATTGATGTGTTCTTGCGCAGCAAGGACTCGTGCTTGCCACTGTGGCAGTTTTTATCTCCTCAAGTCCACCACTTGCGAAAGATGTCAATTACACATCTAATGCATCCTACGCTTGTTTGGCGGAGTCACTTGTCTTTTCGTTGTTTGGGCTATTGTTCCAGCTGAAGGTATCCGCCGCTGGAATTATTTTTCAACAACGTAGTGCTGCAAAAGTACGTATCGTCCATTTTTGGGGCGGCAGGTCAGAGTTGACCTCACCGCAGGTCATAATGGAGGCGCGCTGGAGAATATTCTGGCACCTTCTGAGTTTGACAGTGCCAATCATTATCTTTACCATATCAGTGATACTTTTACTCATAGGTGGGCAGTTCACCTCGTATTGGTCGCTACTTACACAGCTCATCATCAGCCATCGTGCTCACGGGGTTCGCGTCTGGCTCCGAAACTGTCCGGCTTTATGTGAGCATAACATTCGCTTTCCTTGCTATTTGTCATTTGGTGTCGATTCTGGGTTCGCCATTCTACTACCATTTTTCGGACCTATGCTTCCGTGTTATTCAAGAGTGGCGAAAGACCTAAGGAAGAGGGCGTCCCTTGAGCATCCGTTGCTAGAGGTTCCGCAAGAGTACTGGCAGGTTTTCTAGTAACTATCGATCCGTCCAATTGGACATTCAGTGGTGTCGTTCCTTCTACAAATCTACAATAATTAGCACGGTGCCGGAAACGGGTGCTTGCGGATGTTTCCGTCACCACGTGTCCAGCTGAGTGCTGCGGCGCCTTCTCTTCACACCTACCCTCTCTCAATCTCAAGCTCAAACACATCCACACTCATTCCCGCTCTGGATCTACATTCTTTTGGACTCAACCGCCTCACCCTTTTCTGTTTCATAGACATTCGATTCATTATCGTGTTCATTTTATATATATTTCATAGCACATTATTAGTTATCCTTTGTTCAACACAATTCGATTGCCGTTTCTAGTCAACCGTCATGTTAGGTGTGAACGTCGGTTTCCTCACAGTGCCGAACATGAACATTGACCCGTCACAGTCGATTGGAATCATTGCTTCCTATCTCGGTTATCTTCATCGCCAGCTCCTTGATCGCCTCTGTCGATCCTTCTGGCGCGTCAGAGTCACTGAGGGAAGGAGTTCTGTAGTCTCAAAGAGGGTTATTTTTTGTGCTTTGTCTCAGATAGCACTGAGTTCGAGGAAGCGAAAGTGCAGATACCTTTTTCGATCGATGCAAAGAAATTTTCCGAGCGAGCTGCGACTAAGGATATCGAAGAGATGATCAAACAAGTGCAGTCGTCCGCTCGTCAGCGGTGGCACCTCTGCAGAGGAATATCCACGAAATCATTCTGAGTAGCAGCGCACTGCTTTATTCCGGGAATGCCCAATGGTTATTCTCAATGGTTGCACTGTCACTCTTTGCTATGGTCAACCTACATTCCGTCAGGTGCAATCTTTGTTAATCGCCCGTTTTAGCACGGGTACGGGAATTTCCTTCCCATCCGGATGTCTGAACGTGAATGAAATGTGCGTGGACGATAGTGGCATAATCGTCAGGTCCTTAAAGGCGTTCGTTACGAGCGAGAGGGTCACGAGGAGTCTAGAACTAGAACGACAAAGACAAGATCTCAGTTGTCTCGAACGAAAACTCTATAACGGTGCGTCTACCTAGAACGACAAAGACAAGCTATAACTAACGTTAGACGCGTCGTAAACTCTAGGGACTTTTTGGCACGTACATCTCAGTTGTCTCGAACGAAAACTGAGATGCACATGCAGTACTGCTGGTAATCTTATAGTAAGTTGGTCAGGTACTGGAACATATGAATGAGAGACTGAAAAATAAAGTAGGACGCGAGCCGACGTCATACGTCGCTCGTCTTCATCCGTTTTGGCGCGCGCTCGAACCATTCTCCCCTTATCACTCGGATCCTTCGGACTCTCTCGACTCTGATCTCCCCCTGGCGTCGGATCTCTCGGCCTCGTACTCCAACACTCCCCCTCGAGCGCAAGCCACGCTCATCATCGTTCGCAACTTCTGGAGTCGCGGTCTCGGCAGGGCCTTTGTAAAGGCATCGGCCATGTTGTCCTCGGAGGGGCAGTAGAATAGCTTGAAGGTGCCGTTCTTGACGTGGGAGCGGACGAAATGGTATCGAAGGTCTATGTGTTTTGTGCGTGATTGGAACTTGCCGTTGGACGCTAATGCGATGGTAGCCTGGTTGTCGCAGAACACGGGGATAGGATTGGGGACGGGGTCATATAACTCCCCGAGGAGCAACCTAAGGTAAAGTAATTCGCGTATCACACTGGTCAGGGCGATATACTCAGCCTCTGCCGTGGATAGCACGATCAGTGGTTGCTTCCGGGCACTCCATGCAATGGGACCTCCGTTCAAAAGGACTACGTACCCAGACATAGAGTGCCGGTGGGGTTGTGACGCCCAGTCCGCGTCCACGAAGGCTTCAAGACCTCCGTCCATCGAACCAAGCGTCAGCTCGAAGTCTCCTGTGCCCTTAAGGTAGCGTAGCGCCCTCTTGGTGGCCTCCCAGTGAGGCCTACCGGGGTTGCGCATGAATTGCGACAACGTCGCGACGGGGAACGCTATGTCCGGCCTGGTGCTAGTGGCTGTGTACATCAGCGAGCCAATGGCTCGCTGATACGGCACATCGCGCATGGCCTGGATCTCCTGCACCGTGGCAGGTCCCTGGTCAACGGACAAGGTGAGTGTAGGTTCCATCGGCGTTTGCGCACTCTTAGCGTCTCCCATGTAGAAGCGCTCGACGATCGTGTCCACATAGGCTTTCTGGGAGAGTGTCAAGGTACGTGCACCACGGTCTCGCGTTACCTTTAGCCCTAACAGCCAGTTTAGCTCGCCCAGGTCCATGATTTCGAAGAATTTATGGAGCTGGGACTTGAAGCGGGTGATGTGGGAGGTCCGGTTGGCAGTAACAGCCATGTCGTCCACTGAGATGGTGATGATGACGTGCTCGTCCGGTGCGCGTCTGTAGTAGACTGCCTGGTCCACCTTGGACCGGGCGAAACCTATCTTTGCAAAGACTCCTGCTAACTCCTCAGCCCACTCAAAACCGGCCTGCTTCAAACCAGGTAAGCTCCTTTGCAGCCGCAACACTTTTCCTTGCTGACTCTCCGTGAGGTAGCCGGGTGGCGCGCACATGTAAATCTCCTCCTGGATACTGGCATAGAGGTACGCACTTTTTATGTCGACTTGGTGGATTTCCCAGTCGTTCTGAGCCGCCATCGTCAATACAGCGCGTATGGTGCTCATGTTGGCTGTGGGCGCGAACGTGTCAAAGTAGTCGACACCGAACTGCTGCTTCTGGCCGTTGGCAACTAGTCGTGCCCGCAGTTTGAGTTTTTCGCCGTCGGGTCCATGTTTCGTTGCCAAAACGAAATGGCAGGGGATGAGGTTAGCGCCGCGAGGTAAGTCTACTACTTCCCACGTCCCCAACTTCTCAAGCTGACTTATCTCGTAATCAACAGCTTCTTGCCACTCTACTCCATCCGGTCCGTTTAACGCCTGTTGCAAGGTGGGCTCCGGTTGGGCGACTGCCAAGGCAAGGTGAAGGTGAGTTTCTTCATCCAATAAATCTACCTCTGACGCTTCCAAGAGGTTCTCCATCGCTATGGCCGCTGCATTGCTGCCTTCGTTCAGGCTAGCATAGTAGCCCGGAGGAGGTCTGGCCCTCGTCGTCCTTGGAGGAGTAGATGGTTGAGGTTGCTGCTGCGTGGTAGTGGTGATGGGCTGGACGCTATGAGGTGAGTTATTATTACCGTTGCCGCTGTTATGTTCGTTAACAGCAGTAGGCTCCCCCTCGTCCAGTGCATCTACCAGGATCTCTGCCGGTGCAAAGGTGAGGTTCCTCTCCACCGATACACGGCGTTTCCCCGGCCAGTACACCCTATAACCCTTGCTTTCAGCATCTACCCCCACAAAGATCGCCTCCTCCGCCTTCGGCTCCAACTTCCCAGCATCCAGCACGTGGACGAAGACTTTCGCCCCGAACTCATGGGCTCGCGACAAGTCCGGTTTGGCCTTCCGTACGAGCTCATATGGCGTTGTGCCGGGTGTCAACCGTGACGGTAAGCGGTTTTTTAACCAAGTTGCGTAGTTGACCGCCTCTGCCCACAGGTACTTAGGGAGATCTCTCCCTATCAGCATGGCCCTAGCATGCTCAACAAGGGTCCGGTTCAGGCGTTCGGCCACGCCGTTCTGCTGAGGTGAGTCGTGGACAGTTAACTGACGCTCGATACCCTGCTGACGGAGGTACAGGTCGAATTCGGCGCTGAGATATTCTCCCCCTCTGTCCGAACGGACCTTGCGCAGCCTAACTCCCGGCATCTGACGTGCCAACCAGGCTTCATAGGCTTTAAACGCTGTAAGTGCCTCGCTCTTCAATTTGAGGAACTGAACTTTAGTCTGCCGGCTGTAGTCGTCCGTGAACGTGACGTAGTACAGGCACCCGGCGATGCTTGCCATTTGGGCAGGGCCCCATAGATCAGTGTGCACGAGCTCACCATAGGTAAGTGCGTGGCTCGTGCTCTCCTCTGGGAAAGGCTTCCTCGTTGACTTAGCTTGCACACAGGCTTCGCAAAATTCGGCTTTCGATGCCTCATCCAGTTCTAGGCCGGTGACTAGGCCCTTCCAGATCGCATCAGCGGCTGCAGTCTGGGACACGTGGCCCAGTACTTTGTGGGTGCTGCTGACGGTAAGCTTGCCTTTTGCGATGTTGGCATGATGCTGACGTTGTTGTCCTCCTGCGACACTATACAGGCCTTCAACCTGGGGGATCTCTGCAATGACCTTCCGGTCTGGCCCTTTCGACAGGAGCTTGCACATCCTGCCCTCGAACAGCACGGCTAGGCCAGCCGCTGCGATATGATTCGTGGAAATTAGCGTAAAGGCCATTTTCGGTGCATACAGTGCGTTCTTTAATGTGACCTTTGTGCGTTTCTCACCGAGCGGTAGCTCCAGGTGCACGTCTCCACGGCCAATCGCACTCAAGCTCGAACCGTCAGCTGTGCAAACGTCTTGGGGAGGGATGCTCACGAAGTTCGTGAACTTCGCCCTATCAGGGCAAAAATGAGAGGTCGCGCCCGAATCTACGATTGCGCCTCGTTTTTCGACAGGTACGTTCAGCTCGCCTGCCACGCTCGCCAAATCTGACATAACGAAGGCATATTGGTCGTCGTGGGCTTCTGGCTGTGTGGCCGAGTTAGCAGCCTGCTTGGGCGCTTTCTCGGCCTTCCTTTTCTGCTGGTTAGGGCCTTGCCCTTCCTTACCACCCCCGGACGCCAGCAGTCCATTTTATAGTGGCCCTTCCTGTCGCAATTGAAACAGGTGACCTCCGGATTCGTTTTGGGGGTGCCAGCTGACGCTCTGCCCTTCCCCTTAGCTTCTCTAGCAGATAGGGCGGAGCCTGAAGCTCCCTTCTTGTTGGGACGGCGTTCGGTGAGTAGGCGATGCTCGTACTCTTCTGTGATGATGCTGATTAACTCGTAGGAGGTGAGGGGACTCTTAGTTATCCTAGCTGCTGCGCTGATGGACGATAGGAGGGGCCGGTACGACTCCGGGAGCGAGCCTAGAATAATGGCGTGGAAGTCGTTATTGACGATAGCCGCGCCCATTCCTGCCAGCGACTCGCGGAGCCTTATGAGCTCTGCAAAATGGCCCTTGATGTCGCCTCCTTCCTCACAGCGTGTCTCTTGCAACCGACGCCGTAAGTCTATTTGCACGAGTTCAGTCTTACCCTCGTGAATCTGACAAATCTCATTCCAGATCTCGGATGCCTCCCCAAGCTTCTGGACTGCGCAGTAACAGCCGATCGGTGATCGTGCTGAATATCTGCTGCTTTACGAGTGAGTTTTTCTGGTGGTACTCGTCGATCTTCTTATCAAGCTCGTCTATTTCAGTCTGCGTCTGCGTCGAACCGTCAGGCTTCTTTACGGCCTTGGTGTTCGGATCGATGACGAAGGGAATAGGTTCGCAGACGCGTCCATCGGTATATCACATCAAACCTCGGGCTCCAATAGCCGTTAGCGTTCATTCTTTGTAAGTAATCCAATTTGAGCCGTCTTCTGCGAGCTTCGGGATATTGAACAGGCTGGAGTTTGTACCGGGGAGCGTAGGTTCCATGATGGAGGCAGGGCTCATAACCTAAAGGTGTTCGTTACGAGCGAGAGGGTCACGAGGAGTCTAGAACTAGAACGACAAAGACAAGATCTCAGTTGTCTCGAACGAAAACTCTATAACGGTGCGTCTACCTAGAACGACAAAGACAAGCTATAACTAACATTAGACGCGTCGTAAACTCTAGGGACTTTTTGGCACGTACATCTCAGTTGTCTCGAACGAAAACTGAGATGCACATGCGGTACTGCTGGTAATCTTATAGTAAGTTGGTCAGGTACTGGAACATATGAATGAGAGACTGAAAAATAAAGTAGGACGCGAGCCGACGTCATACGTCGCTCGTCTTCATCCGTTTTGGCGCGCGCTCGAACCATTCTCCCCTTATCACTCGGATCCTTCGGACTCTCTCGACTCTGATCTCCCCCTGGCGTCGGATCTCTCGGCCTCGTACTCCAACAGTCCTAGTCATGTATGGAAAATTCTGTACGACGTGCCGTAAAGTAGGAGCGGCAGTAACGGGCAATTTGGAACGTCCGGCCAAATACTGATCACGAACTGCTCGTCGAAGTCGAGAAACCGGACACGACAGACGTCACGTCATCAGGACGCTCTCGATCCGACAAGACCAGCGAAACGGGAGGCACGAGCAAAGGCGAAGTCAATGACAAAGCAGAATACGATAAAGTTGCAGCCATGAAAAGTTAAACGCGATAGTGATGAAGAACTGAGTGGTTCATTGATTATATGACGGTAGATGAGGAGAACGTTCAGAGAGAGGGCTGACGATGACGAACGACCTGACAAATTACATAAATACAAACATGTGGGTATCAGATTGAATGAGTGTAAGACAACAAGTAAATGAGCGTAGTGAGGAAGTTTGACAGAATCGGAACGAATAGGCAGCAGCACCACGGTTACAATCGGACAGTAAGAATGGGTATAGGAGTAAGAAAAGACAACTGCCATGACACAATGGTACTTGAAATCATACGACCTACGCTTTCACAAACATTTTCTGCGCATCGTTGTCCTGTAGCTTCACCATCATGCCCTCGTTGGTGGTAATCCCATTGTCGTCGAAATATTGGAGTTCCATACCCCCGGCAGCAGATGCCATAATGAGATGAAGAGGGTTCGACGCATCGAAAGGCCTCTTGCCCGTGTCCTTTTTCTCAGGCTGCAAAATACTATACAAAGCGCAGGCGACTGTGAGGATGGTGATGATGGTGATGGGAATGATGGCGAGAAGATATGTCGCCGACTGCTGAGTCCAACCTATCGTCGATATATACATTGTTCCATTGACTGGGGAGGAGAGGTCCTCCGGGATGGTGTTATCGGGGAAGCTACCAACAACCATAAACCCGGAGCGAAGGAACTGCCAAGCAATGCTGAGTCGATCTCGATTGGAACTAAGGGATCGGAACGCTCACCGTGGCAGAAAATTCAACAACGCCACGCCAATACTCCTCCTAACGAAGGCATAAACTTAACGTGGGCAAAGACCTCGCAACATAAATACTCACCAGTTCTTTGTAAACCTGCGTTTGATTTCCAAGATTGTCGTCGATAGATGTGTTAGTTGTCGAGGAATAGATGGAGTACAGAGTGTCTCCGATTGCGCTGCTCGCAAGCCCCTGCGAGTTGATCGACTGAAACATGGCAACTCCCACGACAAAAGTTAGTAGTTGTTCATTCTCTGGTCGGAAAGGGATCGATGAAATGACCTCGGAAGAAATGAGGTCATTGGAATATTTGGCGCGGACTGTAGTCAACAGTGGAGTCACCTCGCACACGCTTGGATTGAGGAATCCATACTTGTAAAATCCTTGTGAAAGAATCGCTGTAGGAACGGAATCGGTCAGCGACTACAAACGCATACTTCAATGGCTCACTAAAGCTTGTATAAGTTTGAGTCAGATCCGTAGGCCCCGGGCACACAACGGAAGGAAGAAAGCCAGTCCCTGACACGCTCGGATTTCCACTTGCATCCACCATGGTCACATATTCCTGCGTCGTGGGTGTATCTAGGAGCTGACAGTAAATCACAGGCAAGATATATGTGGTTGAAACTCACTGGTACCGCAGTTTGCAGTTATATTCCACAAGCGAAGACCAGTGATGGAGTTGTTCAGAGCAGCTGGGTTGGCATAGATAACGGAGGAGTTACCCGTGTTCCAAACGTACTGCGTTTGACTCCCAATTGGCTGGCAGCTGACATCAGCTGTTAACCCCTGCTGCAACATTGAATAGTTCCTGCTGAAACCTAGAGGAATAGACACGCTGGTGTGTTTTCCCGGTATCTGTTCTGTGTTGACTGTGACGTTTCCACCTGAAAAGCCGAGACGAGTGCCGTTGGCACTCGGAACTCCGTCCGAACCGGAAAAATCCTCAATGACGGGCACAATCCCCTCTAGGTACACAACACATCATCGTAAAACAGCTTCAAGCGACGTTAGAGTCTGAACTTACGAGTGGACACATTATATTTTGCACCATTGAAATTAAATGTGCCAGGAAGACCGAAGGTATATCCTGCAGCAGAGACTCCGCTTAGCATTCCGCCGATGTTGAGAATCTCGAAAGAATTGTCTTGGACTTTGGTTGTTCGTTTTAGATGAAACAGATTAAACAATGGGAAAAGTAGAGATACGCACTGGTAGTGAGACCCTGCTTTTGAAATTCTTGGAAGAGCAAGGTGGAAAACGCGGTTCCAGTAATATCAAGTTCGGATCCTCGCATCTCAATTGGCCATAGGAAGTAGGTCGGTGTCAGGAGAGTCGTCCACCTATATCGGCACTTAGATTAGACAACACAGCAATAGTACAATGATCTCAACAAACGAGTTACCCAGCTGTCAAAAGTCTCAGGATACCAAAGGCGAACAGCGTCATGGTGGTCAGTTGTAAGTGCTCAGGTCTCAATATGATGGAGCCCTTCGCCAAAGCGACACCGGCGCTTAGCTGAACGAGAGAGATGGGCCGCGATGATATCCGATGTCTCAATGCATCCTTGACTGAAACCGTGAAAACCCTAAGGGATTGTTCATCTCTTTGTAAGTGATAAGTTGGAGAGAGTAGAAAAGTATACAGACATAGCAGTAGTCACCGAAAGGACAGTTGCTATTAATGTGACTACCATGGTCAACTCTTGAGGGTAATGCTTCCATAAGTTGCTGACCCGATCAGGTGGAGGAAGGTAACCATAATAGAGAACTGCGCCCAGAAATCCATATCCAAATGCGAGGATAATAACCTGAATACTGATGATAGCGGTATGCAATAGCCTAAGGCGTGTGTGCACTGGAGGCATCATAGAAGGAGTGTGGGTTTTTGGAAGGAGTGCGAATTGTACAGAATTCTAGTAAAAATCAAACTGA
Source organism: Suillus fuscotomentosus (assembly GCF_016647785.1). NCBI lineage: Eukaryota > Fungi > Basidiomycota > Agaricomycetes > Boletales > Suillaceae > Suillus > Suillus fuscotomentosus. The sequence continues at coordinate 121,402 of NW_024539626.1, forward strand.
CTGTCAGAGCTACTCAAGTTACAGAAGAAGGGGTGAGGTCCGTGAGGATGCATTATTATATGATGGGGGGAACACGTGCAAGTACTAGTACTCACGTATGGGACGGATCGTGTCATCATAATATTGGAGCATAAACTTTGTGGTGGACAACCCGATTACTGTAAGCTGAATTTAGCCACTTTCAGATCAGGATTTCGTCTTGCCGCCGTTTATTTTGGACAAACCAAAAGGGCGCTAGGCTACGTTATTTCATGTCGATAAACGCTCGAGCAAGATCCGATAATGTCACTTCGGGCAGAACGTGGACTCCGGAGTTTGCTGCTTTCAACAACCTTCCTCAGCTCGCACTGACTACTATCGCACATTTATTGTACAGTTTAGCTACAGTGATACAAGATCATAATCACAATAAATACTCGCTGTGCACAAACCAACAGGACAGCCACTGGAGTGTCCATGCGGCGGTGTCCACTGTCCAGGCACCCGAACAAGGTATCGGAACATATCTAAGAAGTAAGGTCCAGTTTGGACAACGACTCCGGGTTCGAAATTTCTGATTCAAACTGCACGTGATGATTGCACGTGATAGGTCCAGATGGCGTGTAAGTATATAGATAGATAATCGGCATATATATGCGTGTCATATCCATCACTGCCATGGATATTGAAGCGCAAATGCAACACGATCGACGACACAAAATCGTGGTCATTATCATCACCATTGTGGTCGCCCAGGTCACACATCTATACCATCTTTTATTCTTATCCCGCGCTGAAAGAATTCCTTACCACACATCCATACTTACTGGGCAAGCATGGGTATATGAACTGATCAGTGGTCATCCAGACAGGATCAGACACAATTTCGGCGTCGACCTTCAAATTTTCGATGAGCTGTTAGCGGTTCTTAACCGACACGGCTTTGTCCAGTCCCGGAATGGGGTAAGCGTGTCAGAGCAACTCGGCATTTTTCTCTACACGTGTGTTACTGGACTTTCGTCTCGCCACGTCGGAGAAAGGTTCCAGCGCTCTCCCGATACGATTACAAGGTAAGTGCCTAACTTTTGATATAACTATTGTTCAAGTTGTGCTGATTTCTGCAGATATTTTAAACACCTACTCATGTTCTTTTCATCGGCTCCCTTCTACACCTTGAACGTCCGCTTCCCGGACCAAAACACCCCACTTTCTGTGGCAATTCACGCTGACCCTCGATTCCGATTCTTCGACCACTGTATCGGTGCTGTTGACGGCACCCACATCCACGTTTTTGCGCCGCTTGAAGACCATGTTGTCCTGCGCAACAGGAAAGGCTTTTTATCGCAGAACTGCTTGTTTATCTGCGACCTCGACTTCTTTTTCATTTACTCACTCACAGGGTGGGACGGCTCAGTTGCCGATGCTTCCCTTTGGAACGATGCATGCTCTCATGATTTGCGTGTGCCCAAAGACAAGTATCTTCTAGCCGATGCTGGCTTTGGTACATGCGACGCACTTCTCGTGCCTTATCGAGGTGTCCGCTACCACCTGAAGGAATGGCGTCAAGCTAATCTCGCGTGAGCTCCTTTTTTCTTTTGTCAGTCTGTCTATTAATTTTTTTCTAGGCCTAAAGACCCGAAAGAGTTGTTCAACTTGCGACACGCTGCACTTCGCAACATCATCGAGCGGATATTCGGCGTCATGAAACGACAATGGCGCATCTTAATATGCGCGCCTGAATACTCCATGGACATCCAGTCCCGGATCCCAGCGGCGCTTTGCGCCATTCACAACTTCATGCGAAGAAACAACGGTGATATATTTGATCTTGCCCTCGAGTACGGGCACGATCTAGCAGAGGATGATGGTGTTGGATCTGGCGCACATTCAGAGGGACCGGCGGATGCTGCTGAGCGCAGACGCGCAGATGCTCGTAGGGACGGAATCGCGCAAGCAATGTGGACTGACTATCTCGCAGAACATGCACGAAGGGGACTCCCATTGCCATAGTTGTAGGTAATACATGAATTTTGTACTACGAAATGATCTGTACGCCGCTACGATACAATCATATATTCTTGTGAGTCAATTGATCGCCGTGGTGCACCACCACAAAGGACTCGCTTCTCTTCCAACCACTCAAGCCTCGTCACCTCATCCAACGAGTAGAAAATGATCGCCTGGTTCTCGTGTTCAGCTAGAAAGTTGGCAATGCCCAAGCGCTCTTTGCTCGTGAGGTCTGTATATTTATTGAGGAGGGAAATGGCGCTTCCAACATGCGTGGAAGGCTGAGGCTGTGGCTGCACTGGCGGCAGCGCCGGCGCTAATACAAGAGTCTTCTGCATCTCACGTACTACTTCTACGAGGCTTTTCATCGTTTCGGTGCCCTCCTGCTGTGCCAATAGTGTGGCAGATGGTGGCCGGCCTCGTTTCTGAGAGCCTGCAGCTGACGCAGGCGAAAGCGCGCTGCGTTTTCGCTTTCCCCGGCTTATACTTGTCCATGCCGAGCCACCGGCAGAGGTAGACCCTTCCGTGGAAGGAGCGAGAAAGGTAGATGGAGGGTCCACTGAGGATGGTGGCGGGTACACTGAGGATGGTGGCGGGTACACTGAGGATGACGGCGGGTACACTGAGGATGGTGGCGGGTCCACTGAGGATGGTGGCAGGCCCACTGAGGATGGTGGCGGCCCTGGAAGTGTGTTGTCTGTGGCTGTGGGGATGGAGGATGGTGTGGTGGCATTGGTGGCGGTGGTAGGTCGGAAGACGTGAGAGCCTTTCGACTTGCTTGGCATCAACTGCTGCATGATATCGAAGTGGTCGAAGCCCTTCATCATGAAGGGCCTCGCGTGAGGATGCGACTGAAAACAATATCAGTAGAGGGGTATGCATGCAGTCTATTTGCGATGACGTACCTTTATAAAGCGTGCCCATATGTCATCCTTTTTGTCCGTGATACCCGCTCCATGATCATCACTCCAAGTAAAACCAGAAGTACACTTAATTTCAACAACACTTTGGTATGCTTTCTTTAACTATAAAAATATATGTCATTGATTTGCTGGCGGCTGAAAGTTCACTGGAAACATACCGATGTCCACTTATTTTTGCAAACTGTGCCAACCTTTTCTGCGCCCCTTTGATGCGGGTGTTTTATCTTGAGGTGCGCATATGCTTGATTGAAGGTGGGCGCCTTGAAGCCCCCATCGCCTGATGCAGGAAGGGCCTGCAGAAGGAACTCAAGAAAGGTGGTTTCTTCTGCCTTCGTCCACACCGCAGGAGCCTTCCTGGTCGTTCCGCAAGATGCAGCAGCTGATGTCACATCTATAGTACCCCGGGAACGTAAGGAATGCAAAGAGCCGCCGCTTGATTTATCAGACATTGTGATGATACTAGAGTATCTTTTGTTTTATTAGATAATAGATGCTTATTAACGCAGTCAGGTCATCACGTGCGGTTTGAGCCAGAAATTTTGAACCCGGAGTCATTGTCCAAACTGGACCTAAAGTAGAACGGTTTCGGGAACTTTCGCGCGCTCGCGTGGTTTGCGCGTATTTCGCGTATTTCGCCAAAGGCCATGTGGTTTTCGCTTACCTCGCTTAACCTCGATTTGGAAACTCGCGTGGTTTTCATGTATATTTCGAGCGGCGACTCAAACAACGTCACCCATTGGGAATGTTGCGCAACAACATTGGTAACTGTATGTGTACATGGCATTAAATAATGTGTTTGAGCAGGGGGACAACAGGATTTGAGTGTTTTGCCTACTGCAATTATTAGTAGTGACTGTATATGTACATAAATGGAACAACATATGATACAATTACAGACAGGGAGATAACAAATGTGGTGACAGGAGATAAGATTCAAATAAAAAAAGGAGACAAAGACAATGTAGACTCAAAAACCAGAGAATGCGATGACAGGAAAATGGGGAAATGGGAGAACAGGAGACAGGAGATGGGAGACTGAGAGAACAGAGACGGGAGACGGGAGACGGGAGACGGGAGACGGGAGACGGGAGACGGGAGACGGGAGACGGGAGACGGGAGACGGGAGACGGGAGACGGGAGACAGGAGACAGGAGACAGGAGACGGGAGATGGGAGACGGGAGACGGGAGACGGGAGACGGGAGACGGGAGACAGGAGACAGGAGACGGGAGATGGGAGACGGGAGACGGGAGACAGGAGACAGGAGACAGGAGACAGGAGACAGGAGACAGGAGACAGGAGACGGGAGACGGGAGACGGGAGATGGGAGACAGGAGACAGGAGACGGGAGACAGGAGACAGGAGACAGGAGACGGGAGACGGGAGACAGGAGACAGGAGTAGGAAGTAGGGAGTAGGGAGTAGGGAGTAGGGATTAGCATGGGTATACCCCATGGTAACATTTTTTCCAATCACATATATTACCATTTGAAGGCACATGTACAACTTCAAAATTTTATACTGATCCATCACTCCTATGGTAATCAATTTGGAGGTATATTCCCAGGGGTACAGGGGTCTTCAGATCCAAACCCCTACCCCTACCCTCAAGGGTTTCCCATACCCCTGCTGATCCCTAGATGGGAAGCAGGGAAAAATGGGAAAACAAATACATTCAATGATACTGTTACATATTTTGTATTTTTTACATTGGTCAAAATCCTGCTCAAAGAACATAGCACTGACTGATCTTATGTACTATTGTACTTTTGAGTTCTTTGAAAAGCTGCTCATAAATATATTTCAAAATCATTCAAAATGCACAATTTATTAGGATGCAGCCTGAGGCCAGGAAGCCAAAGGAGGGCGTAGCCCTCCTTGGCTTCCTGTGACGAAGGAACAACACTCATTTTTCTCCCCTGAAGGAGCGCGTAGCGCTCCTTCGATTTGTGCCGAAGGCACAACGGGCGTGAGCTTGTGTAGTTAGGAAGGACAATGGTCAAGCGCACATGGCGCTAGACCAATTTGGACAACAGGTGGGGGCACAGGTGGAGCACAGACAGAAGAGTCAGGGATCTTGCAAGTTTCTTTCCTATCCGATCGGACATCATGTACACGATCCTGGCCTATTAGTAGTGCGCATACAGCATCTCATCATGTAGCCCGTGACTTGTCTTGTCCTAGTCTAACAGTTTTTTCAACAGCGAACTTGAACACACGTGGCCGGGGGCCCCTCCAAAAAACCATCAGTCATTGAGACACAGCCCATGTGGAAGCTGCAGCGCTGATGAGTTGATGCCGAGTCGCTGATGTCCGAAAGTACTGTTCCATTCTAACTAAAGTCTTCGAAATTTAATGACCGCTTGCCCGAGCACACACTGGGCCCATCTAAAAGAGTCGAGTTACCGACAACGAGTTCGAAAGTTGTTCTGAACAACTCGGATTGGGTATAGCTCAGGGCATGCGTTCGTAAATGTTGTTTTGGCTCAACCGAGAGAAAAGTACCGCTCTGGGACTGCCGTTGTAGTAAAATGTTTCGAGTTTAACTTTATTTACACCAGGGTAATTGGACGAGCAGGCTCCCCAGCAGTCCTCTTTCGGGTTTTCCCGAAAATTCTTTGTCAAGGGCCTGGCCCTTCGCCATCTATGGCCGATGCCCCGTGCATCATTTGAGATGACTAATATCTCTCTCGTAATCCTCATTGCCACCTCCTTTAGCGGAGTTGTTGGCCTATGTCTAGCGGGACTTGGTGAGTTTGGAGGTCCTCACCTCTTCTCACTCGAATTACTCGTCCCGCTAGGTATGCCAATTGTTTTTAATTCTATTCCCTTCTCACTCGAATTAATTGTACCGCTAGCTACTAAGCAATTTTGCACACTATTTTATACATCGAATTCTATTCTCATGTCAGACAATTCAAATGGTCCCAGTCAAAGTCAAACGATGTCCTCGAACTCAGCTACACAGAATTCTCAAACGTTTGATCAAACTGCCGTTGAGAAGTGTCGGGATATTGTCGAAAATTTTTGGAAGGGACTCTTACAAAAAGGAGATGCACTTCTGGAAATCCAAACCGTCTTACATGCCGCTATCGCAGAATCACAAGTCCTCACTCAACTCGACTTTAGACCAGGATTCAACCATTATCTCGAGCTCCTCGACAGCGTTCACGAAGCAGAAGAGCCCCCCAGTTCTCAGAGGGATAGAACATTGGGAGAATCAGGTCACAAAGAAGGTTCAGGACAACCAGAACCACTTGAGTCAGTTGAAAAGGAGAAGGAACTCCATTCTAGATTGCGCAGAAGAGTGTGTTCAGAAGAAGAGGAAAGTGGGGCATCCGAAGATGACACCGAGTACGTTCTTTGAGGAAAAAGGTGGAAGCTTACCTCAGAACGAATTCAATTCCATCCCTGGCTTCAACCGGATCAATTTCGACACATATCAAACAAACACGCCGAAAGACTTACTCTCGAGTGTTATGAGGAGTGGACTGACGACTCAAAATACTACCAAGGCCAAGTCACCGCTACGCCAGGATGTCCCAGTTTTCCTTTATCACAATGGATCCTCCTGCTCGAAGGACAAGCACCAGACCTTGAAAAGGTCTTATCTGGACATTACTCTACCTCCATCGACCCTAAACAAACTCAACCTCTCGGCAAGGGTTTTGAAATTACATTATCCCAACCTACGACTACCCATAAAGTCAAAACCTATGGAGATTGGAGTATTGCAACTGACCTCTGGATCGAGGCGCTCACCTTCATTATGCCCCGGAGAGAATCTGAATTGCAGGGATATAAGAGATATGTCTCCGGGTTTTTTGTCGACGTGCACTACAACCTACACTCCCGAATCCTTGACTTTGACAGAGCGTGTCGTCTCAAAGTTGAAGGACAAAAGTATCTCCGGTTCGACGACATCAGAGAATTCTGTCGTCTTGAAGTCTCCCACTTATCATCCCTCGGAATGGTCACCTTCTCTGAACTCCAACACTTATCCATGTCGACCTCTACAGGAGAAAAGGGACTCGGAAAGGGTACGGGAGGAGGGAAGAAATCGTTACGGTCGGATTTGTTCGGACGGGGAGAGCCTTGTCACAACTGGAACTGCGGAGCATGTGATATAGCCACCAACGAGTGTTCGCGATTCCATGTGTGTAGCAAGTGCCGAGGAGGTCACAAGCGGTCAGACTGCTCACTGGCAAAGGGTTCTAAATGAATCCGTCGCCAGGGGACAACACTTTCGAAGAAGAATGATATGGGGAGAAGCAGCTGAGACTCTTAGTGGGACCGCCTTATGGACTGAGACCGCTGATCCTTTACCACGCCCACCGCTTTCAGAGTTTGAGAATCAAGCCGCTATGTCAACCATTTCTAATAATCCAGACCTCTTTGTTGTTTCGACTCCAATCAATATTGATCGTTTCAAAACTCTCCTTACTCTTGCAAATCATCCCAACCTTCCGTTTGTTCGATCCGTTTGTCAAGATTTGCGCGAAGGTTTCTGGCCTTGGGCCAATACTCAATTCGGGGTGTATCCTACTACGTGGGATGTACCGACACCAACTCCTTCCTCCGAACCTGAATGTACCTTTTTACAAAGTCAAATTCTTAAAGAAGAGTCGGTGGGACGTTACTTGCGAAACTTTGGGAACACCTTACTGCCCAGCATGTATAGTATGCCAATTCACGCTGTACCGAAAGAAGGTGGCAATTTTCATTTAGTAACTAACCATAGTGCGGGTGAATTCTCGCTCAACTCGATGATAGCGAAAGAAGATATAGCAGGAGTCACCTTGGACAACGTTCAAGATCTTGGAGGAGCATTGCGGGAATATCGACTCCATCATCCAAACGACGATTTACTTATTTGGAAAGCTGACATTTCGGAAGCATATAGGCACCTGCCCATGCATCCGCTTTGGCAGACCAAGCAAGTCATATCTTTCGATGGAGAATGGCGGATTGATCGAGCCAACATCTTTGGAGGACGCGCATCTCAACGCATCTTCCATGCTTTCATGTCCTTGGTTATTTGGATTGCCGTTTTCATTCGCTTCATCCAAGCATTTATCTACGTCGATGACTCGTTCTCTTTTGCCAAGGTCGGACACCTGTCCTATTATGTCAAGTATCGCAAGAAATTGCCCTTGGACATGGTATCTTTGCTCTTGTTGTGGGACAAATTAGGAATCCCTCACGAGGAACGCAAACAAGTTTTTGGATCTCCACTGCCTGTTATTGGCTTTGAGGTCGACCCGAATCTGATGAAGATCTCTCTCAAAACGGAGTCCAAAAAAGGGTTAGTTCGGGAGGTAAGAGACTTTGCGAAGTATAAAAGGAGGAGATCGCTTCGAGACTTCGAACACATTGCCGGCTCATTAAACTGGGCATTGAATGTCTGTCCGTTATTACAACCCAGACTCTCTGTGGTCTATGCTAAGATAAGAGGGAAAAGCAACCCCAAGGGTATGCTCTGACTTAATTGCAGTGTTGTCGAAGAACTTCTCTGGGTGGTGTTTCATTTGGAATGGTCTAATGGAGTATTCCTCTTAAAGTCCAACTCTTGGCAATTTCATCCTCTTCCTCCTGACGTACTGCAAGTTTTCTGCGACGCTTCAGGCTCCGGGATGGGTTACTGGTATCCATCACTCAATCTCAGATTTCAATCCAATCTTCCGTTGAATCCTCCCATCGATGACATCTTCTTCTATGAGGCACTTTGCGTCGTGTCTGCTATTCATGACGCCGTCACTTGGTTACCATGTAATGGACGCCTCGCCGTCTATACTGATAGTTTAAATTCGGTATACCTCTTCAACTCTTTGTCAGGAGGACCAGGTTATAATCATCTTCTCATGGACACCGTCGAAATAATCCTTGCCTTTCAAATAGATTTCCGTGTCTTCCATGTCTCTGGGGAAGATAATACCATTGCAGACCATCTCTCTCGTTGGAGAGTTTCCGATGCTTATAGAGTATCGCCGGGAATACGAGTACTCCCTTTTCAACCCCCACGGAATGTGATGGGATGGGGCAAAAAATGATGTGTGCTTCCGTCGTGGCCAGGCAGCCCGAATGGGCTGCCTGGCCTATGGAGCGACTCATATATGAGCGCTCTGTTAATCTAGGTCTTGCCTTGGACCGGTCAACTAACCAATCATACTCGTCAGCCTTAAACTCTTACATCACCTTCTGCGACTTACACCATCTATCCTTGGAACCTTCCGTCGACACATTGTCCCTTTATGTAACCTTCATGTCAGCACACATCAACCCCTGCTCCATCGACAATTATCTATCCGGAATATGTAGTCTTCTTGAAGAGTACTATCCGGAGATTCGGCATAATCGTCGAGCCCGCCTAGTATCTCGAACTTTACGAGGTGCAAAACGACGATTTGGGGTGCCTATTCGTCAAAAACGTCCTCTCTCTTGCTCTGACTTGGAGGATGCGTTAGCAATGCTACCTGTTGTGCCTCAGCATGATGACCTGTTGTTCATGGCCCAACTCCTTGACAGGTTCTATGGGTTATTAAGACTCGGTGAACTTGTCTGGCCAGACAATTCTGCCATTCAAGAACGTTCCAAACTCACTCTACGGACATCAGTTGTCATCGCTGAAACTCATCATTCGTTCGTGTTGCAGCGACACAAGATGGATTTCCAATTTGAAGGGAACACTATTATCATTCAACGTACTGATTCAGCGGATCCTCAGCAAATGTTCTTGTCGTACCTCGCCTCGTGAGATCGTTTGTTTCTGTTCAATTATTTTCTCTGGTTGCGCAGTGACAGATCTGTTCCTACACGCGCGTGGTTCATTCATCGCTTGCGCGCGATATTCCCTGATTCTATATTGGGGCACTCATTGTGTGCCAGTGGTGCGACTTCCCTTGCAGCGGCTGGTGTCTCAGCCGATCGCATCCAAGCTATGGGCCGTTGGTCGTCGGACTCCTTTCATATCTATGTACGCAAAAATCCTGCTTTGTTACATGCTCTTTTGTTTAATGGGCGGTCAATTCATGATCCGCATATCCCATTTGGTCATATTTAACTTCATTTATTTTCATCTCTCTAATATTTAACTAAACTTACTTCAACCTATCCTTCTCTCATATTCTGACTACTTTTTTTCCCTCTCCTCCCTCCCTAATAGCTGGAGTTATAGTGTTTTTACGATAGTTCTGTTGAGTTTGGCGCATATTTGTTCGTGTTTGGGTATGTTTACTCCCCGAATCCATGAGGATCCCGTGTACTCGCATCGGGGTCCTCAAATTTGCTGGCTATATCCTCGTCGTCTGCGTATCCACGAGACTTAAGCGAGGACAATTAGAGTTTTTTGAATCGGACACGATACAAATATGTAAAATAGCATCGAAATTTTCACGAGTGAGATACAACTATTAGCTAATGTGAATATATTATCGGTATACATGATGTATCTATTCAAAATCAAAATCAGATAGTTCATCGTTGGCTTGCTGTTGCGAGTGCCCGCAAATGACGATGCTGTCTGTGAAGTCGTCTAAAATAACCTTTTCAGCATCACTTAGCTGATCCAGGCCCAGAACAATCTTCGTGAATGTCGAATGCATCATCTGGGGGGTAATCCTACCCTTTGTAAGTTGTATCAAGCCCTGCTCCATCAATGCAGACTCTGTAATGGCGCCAGCTGCGCCAATAGCGTAACATATTTGACGGTGTGGGCATTTGTCGAGAAAAGTGTGGAGCTGGAAGGGCGAACACCAAATGAGTTTCGTTAGGACGTGAAGGATGAATGGGTTGGTGAATTTCGAGTGAATGACAAGCACACCGTCCTGTCAAAATAGATTAAAAAAATGTTCTCGAAAATAAATAAAGACTTACTGCAAAAGTGTATTGATGCATGAACGCTAAGTCGTTATCTATGATGAGGCAGCATATCCGATCGACACGAAAAGTATCTGGGGGGATAGTACAGCCCTGTGGTGGGAAGAGGGAATATCCCATCACAACAGCTTGTCGGATGATTGTTGCGAATGCAGTGCAAAATTTCGTCACTGCGCACCAAATGTTCGCAACGTCCTTTTCATTAGCCGTCCATTGTGTTGCAACTAGTAGGATCAAATAGTTAGTATAAGTCAGTGTTTGGATGTTAATTCATACCGAGAAGGGCTGGTATTCTAGATCTTACTTCGGAAATGACCTTTTTGATGATGCACTTTTTGTCAGCCGTGAGAGATACCAGTGCATCGTCAGAAAAGACAATGGATAATACGTGTTCCTTCGAGGCCGAGATCACTTGTTTGCGCGTCTCGGGACTAATGTCAACGGCGGAACCTTCGATGGATTCCGGAGGTGCGACAGTCCCCGTCATCGTTGTGGGCGTCACAACAGGAATGACAAGGCATGGTGTGGGGGGCAAACATCGAGTTGCATGACAACGTGCTTTTGATATCCTTGCAGGCCCTGTAGTCTAGTAATGTCAGGTCAATTTTCGATGATGCAGATACTAACATTGACTTACATGTATCACATGGGAGTTAGGGATCTCTCCCGTCAACATTGGCCGTAAGTGGTGGAGATCCGGTGGTGGGACTGAATGAGTCTGAAATTCCTCATCATCGCCGACCCAACTGGGCACTATGGTGGAAGGGTAAGTGCTAGACATATGTTATGAGCGCAGGCAGACTTACCTAATGACGGAGCAACATATCCGGTCGAGGATCCAGCGCCAGATGCGAAGTCCTGCTGAGGATACGTGAAGTCCTGCTGAGGATACGTGAAGTCCTGCTGAGGATACACGAAGTCCTGCTGAGGATACACGAAGTCCTGCTGAGGAGGTGCAAAGTCCTGCTGAGGAGGTGCAAAGTCCTGCTGAGAAGGCGCAAAGTCCTGCTGAGGAGGCGCAAAGTCCTGCTGAGGAGGCGCAAAGTCCTGCTGAGAAGGCGCAAAGTCCTGCTGAGGAGGCGCAAAGTCCTGCTGAGAAGGCGCAAAGTCCTGCTGAGGAGGCGCAAAGTCCTGCTGAGAAGGCGTGAAGTCCTGATGTTGATAGTGCGCGAGATCTTCATGCTGGTAAGCTGGCTCGCGCTGGTAGGGAGCGGACTGATGCTGATGCTGGGCGAAATCCTGATGATGATGGGCGAGATCTTCTTGCTGATGCTGGGCGAAGTCTTCATGCTGATCATAGGCAGACTCACACTGGTGGGGAGCGGACGTGTGCTGATGGTGCGCGGAGTCCTGTGGATGGTGCGGATGGTGGGTAGTGTGAGGATTGAATGGCAGTGGCTGATTTGAGGCGTGAGGGTTAAAAAAAGACATTGGTTCGCGCGGTTGCTCATCGACGAGATTCAATTGACTGTCCGCGGGAGCATGAGATGGGTTGAGGCCCGAACCACGCGCAGGTTTCGCAAAGTTAGTCTTACCTTTGCGGGGCGGTGCACGTTTGCTGGCCATAAAGTAGAGGGAGTTGAGGATGCATGGGCGCAGAGAGCAGTCCAATTTGAATTCTACGAGAAGCGACTGTACACAAACAACACCCAAATAAACTACACGTCTTGTGACATGGGGCTGCGAACAGGATAAGGGTTAAAATGAAGGGGCACGATGTAAAAAGAACAGCTGCAGATGTGAAAAATGAATACAAATGAGAAAGGGGCCATGATGGATTTGCTAAACTGTAGCATGCATGTTACAATGCGTTCTTATCGATTGATCAGTCGAGCGCATAATGACCGGACACATGTATACATACCTCAATTGGAAGCGCAGGGCTCATACAAATAACAGCGTATTGGAAGGGTGTGCGGACTGTGCTGCCGAATTGACCGAAACCTGTGAGTTATCTTCCTGATCTGCGGATACCAGATTATCTCTAATCGAAACCCCAGGCTCAGGCGATGGTGATCCCGATCCTTTGGCTCCAGGTTGCAAGAAATCCTTCTTGACACGTGCACCTAAGATCTTTGAGAACTGCTCAGCTTATAGTGAGACAACGCGAAGAATCTCCATTTCATCCTCATAGACAGCTTGAAGGTAATCTCTGTCATTATTGACATCAGAACGGTCACGCTCAGAAAATAGCTTCCTAAAGATGTTTAAGTCTTCTTGAGCGAATCCGAGCCGTTCTTCATTGTCAACATGCAGAGCATCCAGGAACTCAAGGAAGTGCTCGGTTTCCTCAATTTCCCATGCGGTCACCAACATGCGCTGGCATGCAGTCTCACGAGCAGCAAGCTTTGCTTGATACCCTTTGTACAAGGTTGCAGGACGCATTTGTGTGAGGCCATTTTCCAATGTTCCGGCATGCTTTCAATAATTTAGTCTCTACAATTAAATAAAAGAAATACACGATACCTCGAGAAGTGAGTCAGAGGATACGTATGGTTTGCATTCTCGCCCGGTGACACGAGCTGCATAACGGACCTCAATTGGAGCCGGAGAGGGGGGGTACGGAATGAACTTGTTGCTCATTCTCTCGCGGATAAAGCCACATCGAGAAGCGTGTGCAGGATTTGGAGGTGTAGACGGGTTATAGAATAGGCTGTCCGTCTCCGATTTGGCAGCTGCAATCTGAGGCGTCTTTGACAGTGAGGATATGCTTCTTAGTGAAGCACATATGTCAGAATGCCTCGTATTGGGAGAGCTTTCTGACTTGAGACTGGAATCAAAAAGAGATGATCCAGGAGTGGTAGCACGTCCACCTGACAGAGGTGAAGATGGAGGACTGCTTGATGGAGGAGGGCAACTACTGCCTCGAGAAATGGAGGAGGAACTGACTTGTGGAGAAGAGACTGTATGAATCATCATGTACAAAGGGTGGACTTGGGAGAACCTGCGGAAGGCTAACTGGGAAATCTGCAATTATATGAAGCGACCTGTTGGATTATCACAAGGTTGACATCAGCCGGCGGAGTCTAAAAGACTGAATCGATTTGCGCACTGCATAACGCCTAGCACTCAGCAAAGGGCAGCAAATGTGTGTATACTATCATTGTCACTCAATAGTGCTGATGATCAATGGACATACCTGTACCAGGTTTTGTCCCAACTGCAGTAAAGAGTTTCCTACAATCGAGGCCATTACCCTGCACTTGAATTCTCAGTCTACCTGTTGGCCACACGAGGAATGTCCGCATCAATTCCCTGTTCCCCCTGGGTTGCGAGGTTCCCAATCGTCAAAACCTTCTACCACTACTGGTTATTGTCATCTGCACTCGGGATATGTCTTTGGTGTTGGCAAGAACCTGTTTGACAGGCTGCAAGACGATCAGTATGATTATCGGCGAGAAATAAATATGTATTACCCTTTCCATGATGAAGGAGAATGGGAGTTGGCGAAGTTCTTGGTTGAAAACTTAACTCAAGCTCAGATTGACAAGTTTTTAAAGTTAAAATGGGTAGGAGAGACTTTGAGTGCTGCTCGACAGGCCTGACTCCATTGTTTCCAGTTTCACACTCGCCCAAAACCATCCTTCACCTCCAAGGAGCAACTTCTAGATTGGACCGATGCACTACCCTCCTTTGTGCCATGGAAAGTTTCGAACCTAGAGTTTACGGGCTACAAGACGACTTATCCCGTGCAACTTATTTGGCGCGATGCTCTAGAGGTTGTCAAACAACTTTTCAGCGATCCGGTTTTCACCAATCACATTACCTTCCAGCCACACATAGTCGATACAGGTAGTCAACGCGAGTATGGAGATTATATGAGTGCTGATATGGCATGGAAAATCCAGGTTAGTTTGGCCCTTTAAGTCTACTACTTGAAGTTAATTCTATATACCTAGGACTATCTGCCAGTAGGTGCTACGCAAGTACCTATCATCCTGGGATCCGATAAGACTCCTGTCACGCGGATTACTGGAGGGCTCGAGATGCACCCACTTTTCATCACCATCGGTAACATCGATTCAGAGGTTCGCTCCAAGGCCACCCTGCGAGCTTGGCGCTGTATCGCCTACATGCCTGTTAGCAAGTTTCGCGTGCATTCCGACTATCAGACCATTCTTCAGGCGCAGCTATGGCATAAGTGCATTGATCTCATCTGCGCCAACCTGAAGGTTGCAGCGAGTGATGGCTGTTTTATGCCTGATCCTTCCCGACATATTCGATACGTCTTTACACCACTCATCGCCCATGTATGTGACCTTCCAGAGGCCTCCATGATCGCTGCAGTCAGCAAGAATGTCTCTCCAATCACTATGGTGACACAAGACAAATTCGGTGACGGAATTCTCTATCCTCCTCGCACTGGGAAGCACACACTACAACTTATACACGAGATCGCCAAAGAGATTGATCCTTGGGATCTCGACAAATTTCAGAAGGCAGCAAAAGCTGCCCATCTGTCTGGGGTCCACATGCCATATTGGCTTGATTGGTCGTTTTCGTGTCCATCCATCTTTCTCCCTGGCGAAGTTTTACATACCTTTCATAAGTTTTTTTGCAGATCATCCACTCAAATGGATCAAGGAGATAGTAGGAAAAACCAAGCTCGACACCCGCTTCATCACTCAGCACAAACGGGTAGGGACGCACCACTTTACTAAAGGCATCACGCACGTCAACCAAATGACTGGGCGTGAGCATCGTGATATTCAATGCACCATTGTTTCTTCAATCTCAGGCGCTGCTCCACCTAGATTTGTTCGCACAATCCGCGCTCTCATAGACTTTTTCTATTATGCTCAAAATCCAGTCCATTCTCCCGAATCCTTACAGTCAATGGTGCAGGCACTCTCTGATTTTCATGCATTCAAGGATGCTATCGTCGAGGCTGAGGCGAGGAGGGGGAAGAAGGGCGCCAAAGAAGACTTTTTCATCCCCAAGCTCGAGTTACTCCAAAGCTTCAGAGGCACGATTGAGAGACTGGGTACTTTGATGCAGTTTTCAGCCGACATGATGGAGCGCTTGCTCATCACTCACTGCAAGGATCTCTTTGCCCGAACAAGTCGATGAGTGAATGATTTCACGGAGCAGTGCGTACGGATTCTCAATCGCCAGGAGTCAATGGAATTGTTCAACCTGTACGCGCTAATCACTTCCCATGGCGCATCGCTCGTCAACCCAGCACTCTCCTGGATTTCTCGTATACTCCCTGATGAAGCATATTCTGTCTATGGACCTCGACGAGTCCGTAATCATTTTCACAAGGGCATTCTTTCTGGAGATGCTCTCACTGCCTTCCATTTAACTTCAACACCAGATCTCAAGTCCCTGTCGCCCGTCGATATTCTCACCAAATATGCACTCATTGATTTTGATCACGCAGTCTCCCAGTTCATCCAGTGTTCTTCCCTCTCCAGTGGCGAGAATACTTGCTGGGACCACAGGCATGGATGCTTTTATGCGTGGAACAAATTTCGATTGCAACTTCACTCTGCCTTCCAACCTCGAGTGATCATGCCAAGCAGAGTGATCCAATCATACCCTCCCAGCGACCTATTTCCCCTTGGGAACTGTGATACCGTCCTTGTCAATTTTACGAGTGATGATGGCCAAATTAGTACGTATATTTTTTGCTGTCATATTCTAACACTAACGAGGTGATATTCAGCAAGTCGCGTCGCCCAAGTTCGACTTATTTTTCAGCCCAAGGTTCCACATGCTTCCAACCTGGTTCTTCCAACATATCTTTCCAGTCCGCTCCTCTACATACAATATTTTGACTTCGTCGCCAATCCCAACGACCGTCCCGAACTCGCAATGTGGACAGTAGAGCGGTCATATGTGGTGGACCAACATGGCAAACGCTATAGGCGTGGTGGTGTGGTGTTGTTGACGGATGTTACACATGCTGTCGAACTGATACCAGAATACGGTGAGAAGGTCAACAAGGACATTTCTGCGACAACGTGTTTGGAGTCCTATGACCGGTTTTTTTTGAATAACTTTGCAGATAAAGAAAGTTATCATACGTTTAGTACAGAGTTCGCGTAGTATTGATCGTTAATAGTATTAGTAGCGCAGATTTGAATGCATGTCAATCGATTGCTGTGATTCTGAACTTTCTGAATGGCCCAATAATTAATACAAATGACCCTACTCGGTGTTTGGAAATGCAATTCCGAACCCTAGACTAGTATTTCAACTCAATCTCAATATAATAACATATAATGCAATACATACACCCATTTAAAAATTATAACACTATCAATATCGAGTATTTATGGTGTACAACAGAAAAGTTTGTTCCACCAATCACGTTGCTCCGATCACCAGGCCATAAGCTCACCGTAAGCATCAAACTTCTTTCTGACAAGCGAAATTTCAAGGTTTTTTGCTGATGTGCCAAAGTTGTTCACTGTAAATACGTAAAGGACATGCTTTTATATTTAGTGAGTGGCTACGACGGTAACTGCTATAGCCGGTGAGGTAGTACTGCAAATTGGTCCGGTACAACGGGTAGTGATCCTTAGACACGCCCGGCTATATGCATCATTACAACAACGTTCAACTTCCTGCACCCGAGGTTATTTGCACGCTGTACCTCGGCTGACAGGTTGGCGTCCAGTAGTGGATCCTTGATTTTATACCTCAACTTGGAGGCCCTTTCACCAGTGGTATGATCAAAAAAACGCTCAACCCACGCAGTCAATGCTATGCTCTGATGGACGACTACCTCTCCACAGTGCCTAGTGCACAGCTATCGGATACAGTGCTGTTTGGCCTTTTGCATGTGGTGATTCACTCTATGTAAATTTTGTTGATACTATCATGACAGTGCCTCGTTACTCAGGTCAGTGGGACTTGGAGGTAGAAGTCAGTCAACTCAGATCTGTGTCCAGATCTCGAAGTTTTTCAATTCTAATTTTCCTGTTGGGCCGCAGTTGTAAGTCAGAAGACTCAGAACTTGTAGAAAGGGATTTACCATAAGACTGTCATTCCTATTCAAATAAGTCTTGTGCTTAACGAGTGCATTTACAGAGCCGTCGCTCATTTGTGTGGATTACAGTCCCATTCTATCAAAGTGGCTTGCATGCACTCTGCACTGCAAATGTGTTTCACCGGAGTGACCGCTGAAAAACCCTCATGTCATACATTAAGCGCGCATACGTTTGATGCAGCCACCCACTCCCATGCATTTTTCAATCATTTGACACACTTCTCCAGTGACATGCGGGTCCCGAGTGATTGCATCACTTGGCGCCATGATACAAAATGAGGGACTCTGAGCTGCCGATCTACTCGTCAATCATTCAAGTTTGCAAAAGGGATGGATCAGAACATCTTATGAATGCAACCGACCCACACATACTGCGCAGCCATAGACGTCAAGTAGTGACGTTCCGGCCCGGCTTAGGCTTGCCATATTTCAAGCCTAGGCCGTGAGCTCAAGCCAGCCCAAAGCCATGGCTTGAGCTGCACTAGGCTGCGGCTTCGTGGTATGCAAAATTGTAGACTCATAGTTTAGTAGCACAAGAAAATACATGAAGTAACTAGTCAGAAAACTCGTCATCATCTAAAATCAAAGCATCCCAAGCATCCTCCTCATCTGCAACATCAGTCCTCTCCTCACTGTCAGCTTCCAATTCAGAGTCATCACATGCCTCCGACTCCACGAGAGAGGATGGTCCAGGCTCGCGAAAGAGAAGGTCGCGTCGTATCGCACATTTGACACATTGGAGAGCTTCCACAATGTCTCCTTTAAGCCGGTTCCATCGTTTGTTGATCGTGATGCCACCTTGCGAAAATGCACGCTTGCTTGATACTGATGACGACATGATGGATAGGTAATCTCATGCGAGTGAGGCCCATACTGGATATCTTGGTGCATTTATCTTGAGCAAAATTGACATCAGTGCAAATTTTCCAAGTAGCGCAAGCCATAGTACATACCCCCCACCATTGTATGGTAGATACACCTGCTGGTAGAGCCGCCTCAACAGTCTCCAGGTAGCTCATAAATTTGGCCCTCCATGGCCGTGATGGATCGCCAATCGAAGTAGGGGTGGGGTTCATAAGTAAGTCGTCCTCCGAATCACTGATGACTTCGCGGATGAGTGACTTGAGACCACCTGCCTTGCTTTTCTTGGACATGGGCTGGGATGACGACAAAAACATAGCTTCTTCATTCAGCTCACAATAACGAGCTTTGAACTGGCAGCAAAATCAGACTATCGTGCAAAGGCAAAAAAAACTTGACTCACCACTTCCTCCGCAGTGCTTACCATGTCATCATGCAAATTTTCTGGCCAGTGGGGCTTGAAATAAGTCATTTCCCCTACTGGATCAAGCACTACATTTGCAAGTGTTAGAGTATTTATTGAATTATAATAAACAACTTACACATTGCCATTATATATGCAGGGGACTGTGTTGTCCTCTCATAATACTTGTCTACCTTGGCAGTGGCTGCTTGAAGCGATGGAGCAAACCATGCATACTTAGACCTTTTGGCACGCAAAGACCAAGCCCTGTAGAGGGTTTCAAGCGCTGGGATTGCGAAGTGCAGAGTTGAGCCACGTTCAGATGAGAATGCTTGCTGTGCGACATCGGCATACTAAAGAATTAACATGAGAAGTTAGTATAAATAAATTAGAAACCTCGTACTGAAAGAAGATCAGCGAATTGGCTGACGCATATCCATTCACCAGCTGAGAGTTGAAGAAAGTCAATCTTGGCATGTTTTGCCAAGTCGCGCTCTTGATGACCTATCTCGTATACAAAAGTATAAATGTGCTAGAGCCGATAATAAGCTTCAATGAGTAGAATTATGACAATAAGAAATAATGTACCTCCCTGTTTGTCTCGGCATGATTAAGCATTATATACGTCGAGGACCACCGGACTTTCATGTCAATCAACAGTTGAGTTGGTTGAGACACTCCCGCTTTGGTCTGCACACTCCGGTACATTTCCTTTCACTTCGCGGATGACCGTTCCTGCAGGACATCAATATATCTTAGTAGTGTCATATGATTCTAATGAAACCGAACGTACCTTGACACAAATACTTCGAACAAGGGCTATTTCATCCCGAGTGGTCGGTTCATGACTTTTTGATTCATGCGGGTTGTAATACAGCGCTTTGCTGTACGTGCTGATTAGACTCTGTGTTGCAAGATTAATAATGTGAGCCAAGCAGCTGTACAAATAATGAGTGTCATAGCGAGTTCGGACAATGACAGGACTTACTTGATTTTGCGCTGGCGCCAGGGAAACACCTTGTTATATTTAGCCTCATATAGGCGTGCAAATTCTTGTAGTGTCGTCCCATTGTTTGCAGCGTTGTCACAGGTGACATGCCCTAGCTAAGTTATATGAGCGCTGTAGGACGTTGTAGTCAAATAAACTGATTTACCTTCTGTGCAATCCCAACACGATCGAGAATTTTGAATAAGGCCCTGCCCAGCCACTTGCCGCTATGTGCATTGTTGACTTTTGTGAAACCGAGGAGTGAGCTTTCAATTTCCCATTGCATGGGTACCTTCTCTTCAATCCAATGCCCCGTGACCGCAAAATAACCGTCGACGTTCTCCGCTTGCCATGCATCACATGTGGTATTAATGTTTCCCTTGACAGCAGCGCTCTATGAAGCCCAATGAGACACAATACAGCAAGTCAAAAAACAGACATCACTCACATTCAGCGTGTTCCTTAGCCTCGTAAGGTGGTTTTTAAACATTCTCATGATTTCGGCATGAGTGCCCTTCCTACCCGGAATCCTGACTCCATTGGTTGCGTGAGAAGCAACATGAATCAGCTCTTGAAATTTAGGGTGTTCAAGCGCTTGTATAGGCTAGAACAATAAGCCGTCAGTCATGGTTTTGAATTGAGGAAGGCAGACGTACCTGATCAGTCGCGACAAGCCATTCAATGGCAGCTTGTCTAAACAACTTGTCAGAATACGGTACAACTTGTTCGGCCTTGTGTTCAGTGAGATGGGCATTGATCCTTTGCTGCGCAGCATTCTCCTTTCGAGCCTTCACGTCACCAGGTAACATTGATTCGAATGAATGTTGGTTTGCCCATTTGCGATACTTGCCGTAAAAATGGGCCTCAGCATGGCGACGAAGGGTGGTGATTTCATTGACGAGGACACATTTTTTCCTATGAACGAGTGAGTGAATGAGTAGTATGAGAGTACAAAGGTAGACTTACAGACAAACACTACACTTTCAGTGTTTCTTCACTTTGCCATTGGCCCCGGTTTGCTCAAATGTTGCTCCAAAGAATGTGTCGATATCGGCAGTTTTGCCTTCCCGAGACGATCCTGGGTCCGCGATTGAGA